>NW_027490107.1:1527895-1829447 GCF_050948175.1 Xylocopa sonorina | reverse complement strand
TACGATACCTAGACATCTGCAGACGCTATTTCCTAGCAAGGAAGTGTCGCATTTACATTAATTGAAGTGTAGACGAGCAATACATGACACTTCGCAAATCATATTATATCTTACCATGAAACATAGAAATGAGATGCGATATCGCGTTTTAAGAATCATAAGAACTCTATTGCTACGATACGTAGACAACTGCAAACGCTATTTCCTTGCAAGGAAGTGTCGCATTTACATTCATTTGAATCGTATACGAGGAATGCATAACACTTCGCTATGAATATTATATCTTATCATGAAACATAGATATGAGATGCAATATCTCGTTTTAAGAAGCATTTGAACTCTATTGCTACGATACCTAGACATCTGCAGACGCTATTTCCTAGCAAGGAAGTATTGCATTTACATTCATTTGAAGTGTAGAAGAGGAATACATGACACTTCGCAAATCATATTATATCTTTCCATGAAACATAGAAATGTGATGCGATATCGCGTTTTAAGAAGCATTAGAAATCTATTGCTAAGATACGTAGACATCTGCAAACGCTATTTCTTTGCAAGGAAGTGTCGCATTTACATTCATATGAAGTGTAGACGAGGAATACACAACACTTCGCAAATCATATTATATCTTACCATGAAACATAGAAATGAGATGCGATATCGCGTTTTAAGAATCATAAGAACTCTATTGCTACGATACGCAGACATCTGCAATCGCAATTTCCTTGCAAGGAAGTGTCGCATTTACTTTCATTTGAATCGTAGACGAGGAATGCATAACACTTCGCAATGAATATTATATCATATCATGAAACATAGATATGAGATGCAAAATCTCGTTTTAAGAAGCATTTGAACTCTATTGCTTCAAAACGTAGACATCTGCAGACGCTATTTCCTAGCAAGGAGGTATCGCATTTACATTCATTTGAAGTGTAGACGAGGAATACATGACACTTCGCAAATCATATTATATCTTACCATAAAACATAGGAATGAGATGCAATATCGCGTTTTAAGAAGCATTAGAAATCTATTGCTACGATACGTAGACATCTGCAGACGCTATTTCCTTGCAAGGAAGTGTCGCACTTACATTCATTTGAATCGTATACGAGGAATGCATAACACTTCGCAATGAATATTATATCTTACCATGAAACATAGAAATGCGATGCGACATCGCGTATTAAGAAGCATTAGAACTCTATTCCTACGATAGGTAGACATCTGCAAACGCTATTTCCTTGCAAGGAAGTGTCGCATTTACATTCATTTGAAGTGTAGACGAGGAATACATGACACTTCACAAATTATATTATATCTTACCATGAAACATAGAAATGAGATGCTATATTGTGTTTTGAGAAGCATTAGAACTCTATTGCTACGATACCTAGACATCTGCAGACGCTATTTCCTAGCAAGGAAGTGTCGCATTTACATTAATTGAAGTGTAGACGAGCAATACATGACACTTCGCAAATCATATTATATCTTACCATGAAACATAGAAATGAGATGCGATATCGCGTTTTAAGAATCATAAGAACTCTATTGCTACGATACGTAGACATCTGCAAACGCTATTTCCTTGGAAGGAAGTGTCGCATTTACATTCATTTGAATCGTAGACGAGGAATACATAAGACTTCGCAAATCATATTATATCCTACCATGAAACATAGAAATGAGATGCGATATGGCGTTTTAAGCATCATAAGAACTCCATTGCTACGATACGTAGATATCTGCAAACGCTATTTCCTAGCGAGGAAGTGTGGCATTCACATTCATTTGAAGTGTAGACGAGGAATACATAACACTTCGCAAATCATATTATATCGTACCATGAATCATAGAAATGAGATGCGATATCGCGCTTTAAGAATCATAAAAACTCTATTGCTACGATACGTAGACATCTGCAAACGCTATTTCCTTGCAAGGAAGTGTCGCATTTACATTCATATGAAGTGTAGACGAGGAATACATAACACTTCGCAAATCATATTATATCTTACCATGAAACATAGAAATGAGGTGCAATATCGCGTTTTAAGGATCATAAGAACTCTACTGCTACGATACGTAGACATCTGCAAACGCTATTTCCTTGCAAGGAAGTGTCGCATTTACATTCATTTGAATCGTAGACGAGGAATACATGACACTTCACTAATCATATTATATCTTACCATGAAACATAGAAATGAGATGCGATATCGCGTTTTAAGAATCATAAGAACTCTATTGCTACGATACGTAGACAACTGCAAACGCTATTTCCTTGCAAGGAAGTGTCGCATTTACATTCATTTGAAGTTTAGACGAGGAATACATAACACTTCGCAAATCATATTATATCTTACCATGAAACATAGAAATGAGATGCGATATCGCGTTTTAAGAAGCATTAGAAATCTATTGCTACGATACGTAGACATCTGCAAACGCTATTTCCTTGCAAGGAAGTTTCGCATTTACATTCATTTGAAGTGTAGATGAGGAATGCATAACACTTCGCAAATCATATTATATCTTACCATGAAACATAGAATTGAGATGCGATATCGCGTTTTAAGAATCATTAGAACTCCATTGCTACGATACGTAGACATCTGCAAACGCTATTTCCTCGCAAGGAAGTGTCGCATTCACAATCATTTGGAGTGTAGACGAGGAATACATAACACTTCGCAAAACATATTATATCTTACCATGAAATATAGAAATGAGATGCGATATCGAGTTTTAAGAATCATAAAAACTCTATTGCTACGATACGTAGACATCTGCAAACGCTATTTCCTTGCAAGGAAGTGTCGCATTTACATTCATTTGAATCGTAGACGAGGAATGCATAACACTTCGCAATGAATATTATATCTTACCATGAAAGATAGAAATGAGATGCGATATCGCGTTTTAAGAATCATAAGAACTCTATTGCTTCGATACGTAGACATCTGCAAACGCTATTTGCTTGCAAGGAAGTGTCGCATTTACATTCATTTGAAATGTAGACGAGGAATACATAACACTTCGCAAATCATATTACATCTTACCATGAAACATAGAAATGAGATGCGATATCGCGTTATAAGAATCATAAGAACTCTATTGCTACGATACGTGGACATCTGCAAACGCTATTTCCCAGCGAGGAAGTGTGGCATTCACATTCATTTGAAGTGTAGACGAGGAATACATAGCACTTCGCAAATCATATTATATCTTACCATGAAACATAGAAATGGGATGCGATATCGCGTTTTAAGAATCATAAAAACTCTATTGCTACGATACGTAGACATCTGCAAACGCTATTTCCTTGCAAGGAAGTGTCGCATTTACATTCATTTGAATCGTAGACGAGGAATGCATAACACTTCCAAATGAATATTATATCTTATCATAAAACATAGATATGAGATGCAATATCTCGTTTTAACAAGCATCTGAACTCTATTGCTATGATACCTAGACATCTGCAAACGCTATTTCCTAGCAAGGAAGTGTCGCATTTACATTCATTTGAAGTGTAGACGAGGAATACATGACACTTCGCAAATCATATTATTTCTTACCATGAAACATAGAAATGAGATGGCATATCGCGTTTTAAGAAGCATTAGAAAGCTATTGCTACGATACGTAGACATCTGCAAACGCTATTTCCTAGCGAGGAAGTATCGCACTCACATTCATTTGAAGTGTAGACGAGGAATACATAACACTTCGCAAATCATGTTATATCTTGCCATGAAACATAGAAATGAGATGCGATATCGCGTTTTAAGAAGCATTAGGAATCTATTGCTACGATCCGTAGACATCTGCAAACGCTATTTCTTTGCAAGGAAGTGTCGCATTTACATTCATTTGAAGTGTAGACGAGGAATACATAACACCTCGCAAATCATATTATATCTTACCATGAAACACAGAAATGAGATGCGATATCGCGTTTTAAGAATCATAAGAACTCCATTGCTACGATACGTAGACATCTGCAAACGCCATTTCCTAGCGAGGAAGTGTCGCGTTCACATTCCTTTGAAGTGTAGACGAGGAATACAAGACACTTCGCAAATCATATTATATCTTACCATGAAACATAGAAATGAGATGCGATATCGCGTTTTAAGAATCATAAAAACTCTATTGCTACGATACGTAGACATCTGCAAACGCTATTTCCTAGCGAGGAAGTGTGGCATTCACATTCATTTGAAGTGTAGACGACGAATACATAACACTTCGCAAATCATATTATATCTTACCATGAAACATAGAAATGAGATGCGATAACGCGTTTCAAGAATCATAAAAACTCTATTGCTACGATACGTAGACATCTGCAAACGCTATTTCCTTGCAAGGAAGTGTCGCATATACATTCATTTGAAGTGTAGACGAGGAATACATGGCACTTCGCAAATCATACTATGTCTTACCATGAAACATAGAAATGAGATGCGATATCGCGTTTTAAGAAGCTTTAGAAAGCTATTGCTTCGATACGTAGACATCTGCAAACGCTATTTCCTTGCAAGGAAGTGTCGCATTTGCGTTCATTTGAATCGTATACGAGGAATGCATAACACTTCGCAATGAATATTATATCTTATCATGAATCATAGATATGAGATGCAATATCTCGTTTCAAGAAGCATTTGAACTCTATTGCTATGATACCTAGACATCTGCAAACGCTATTTCCTAGCAAGGAAGTGTCGCATTTACATTCATTTGAAGTGTAGACGAGGAATACATGACTTGCAAGGAAGTGTCGCATTTACATTCATTTGAAATGTAGACGAGGAATACATAACACTTCGCAAATCATATTACATCTTACCATGAAACATAGAAATGAGATGCGATATCGCGTTATAAGAATCATAAGAACTATATTGCTACGATACGTGGACATCTGCAAACGCTATTTCCCAGCGAGGAAGTGTGGCATTCACATTCATTTGAAGTGTAGACGAGGAATACATAGCACTTCGCAAATCATATTATATCTTACCATGAAACATAGAAATGGGATGCGATATCGCGTTTTAAGAATCATAAAAACTCTATTGCTACGATACGTAGACATCTGCAAACGCTATTTCCTTGCAAGGAAGTGTCGCATTTACATTCATTTGAATCGTAGACGAGGAATGCATAACACTTCCAATTGAATATTATATCTTATCATAAAACATAGATATGAGATGCAATATCTCGTTTTAACAAGCATCTGAACTCTATTGCTATGATACCTAGACATCTGCAAACGCTATTTCCTAGCAAGGAAGTGTCGCATTTACATTCATTTGAAGTGTAGACGAGGAATACATGACACTTCGCAAATCATATTATATCTTACCATGAAACATAGAAATGAGATGGCATATCGCGTTTTAAGAAGCATTAGAAAGCTATTGCTACGATACGTAGACATCTGCAAACGCTATTTCCTAGCGAGGAAGTATCGCACTCACATTCATTTGAAGTGTAGACGAGGAATACATAACACTTCGCAAATCATGTTATATCTTGCCATGAAACATAGAAATGAGATGCGATATCGCGTTTTAAGAAGCATTAGGAATCTATTGCTACGATCCGTAGACATCTGCAAACGCTATTTCTTTGCAAGGAAGTGTCGCATTTACATTCATTTGAAGTGTAGACGAGGAATACATAACACCTCGCAAATCATTTTATATCTTACCATGAAACACAGAAATGAGATGCGATATCGCGTTTTAAGAATCATAAGAACTCCATTGCTACGATACGTAGACATCTGCAAACGCCATTTCCTAGCGAGGAGGTGTCGCGTTCACATTCCTTTGAAGTGTAGACGAGGAATACAAGACACTTCGCAAATCATATTATATCTTACCATGAAACATAGGAATGAGATGCGATATCGCGTTTTAAGAATCATAAAAACTCTATTGCTACGATACGTAGACATCTGCAAACGCTATTTCCTAGCGAGGAAGTGTGGCATTCACATTCATTTGAAGTGTAGACGACGAATACATAACACTTCGCAAATCATATTATATCTTACCATGAAACATAGAAATGAGATGCGATATCGCGTTTCAAGAATCATAAAAACTCTATTGCTACGATACGTAGACATCTGCAAACGCTATTTCCTTGCAAGGAAGTGTCGCATATACATTCATTTGAAGTGTAGACGAGGAATACATGGCACTTCGCAAATCATACTATGTCTTACCATGAAACATAGAAATGAGATGCGATATCGCGTTTTAAGAAGCTTTAGAAAGCTATTGCTTCGATACGTAGACATCTGCAAACGCTATTTCCTTGCAAGGAAGTGTCGCATTTGCGTTCATTTGAATCGTATACGAGGAATGCATAACACTTCGCAATGAATATTATATCTTATCATGAATCATAGATATGAGATGCAATATCTCGTTTCAAGAAGCATTTGAACTCTATTGCTATGATACCTAGACATCTGCAAACGCTATTTCCTAGCAAGGAAGTGTCGCATTTACATTCATTTGAAGTGTAGACGAGGAATACATGACACTTCGCAAATCATATTATATCTCACCATGAAACATAGAAATGAGATGGCATATCGCGTTTTAAGAAGCATTAGAAAGCTATTGCTACGATACGTAGACATCTGCAAACGCTATTTCCTAGCAAGGAAGGACCGCACTCACATTCATTTGAAGTGTAGACGAGGAATACATAACACTTCGCAAATCATGTTATATCTTACCATGAAACATAGAAATGAGATGCGATATCGCGTTTTAAGAAGCATTAGGAACTCCATTGCTACGATACGTAGACATCTGCAAACGCTATTTCCTTGCAAGGAAGTGTCGCATTTACATTCATTTGAAATGTAGACGAGGAATACATAACACTTCGCAAATCATATTACATCTTACCATGAAACATAGAAATGAGATGCGATATCGCGTTATAAGAATCATAAGAACTCTATTGCTACGATACGTGGACATCTGCAAACGCTATTTCCCAGCGAGGAAGTGTGGCATTCACATTCATTTGAAGTGTAGACGAGGAATACATAGCACTTCGCAAATCATATTATATCTTACCATGAAACATAGAAATGGGATGCGATATCGCGTTTTAAGAATCATAAAAACTCTATTGCTACGATACGTAGACATCTGCAAACGCTATTTCCTTGCAAGGAAGTGTCGCATTTACATTCATTTGAATCGTAGACGAGGAATGCATAACACTTCCAAATGAATATTATATCTTATCATAAAACATAGATATGAGATGCAATATCTCGTTTTAACAAGCAGCTGAACTCTATTGCTATGATACCTAGACATCTGCAAACGCTATTTCCTAGCAAGGAAGTGTCGCATTTACATTCATTTGAAGTGTAGACGAGGAATACATGACACTTCGCAAATCATATTATATCTTACCATGAAACATAGAAATGAGATGGCATATCGCGTTTTAAGAAGCATTTGAACTCTATTGCTACGATACCTAGACATCTGCAGACGCTATTTCCTAGCAAGGAAGTATCGCATTTACATTCATTTGAAGTGTAGACGAGGAATACATGGCACTTCGCAAATCATATTATATCTTTCCATGAAACATAGAAATGAGATGCGATATCGCGTTTTAAGAAGCATTAGAAATCTATTGCTAAGATACGTAGACATCTGCAAACGCTATCCCCTTGCAAGGAAGTGTCGCATTTACGTTCATTTGAATCGTTGACGAGGAATGCATAACACTTCGCAATGAATATTATATCCTATCATGAAACATAGATATCAGATGCAATATCTCGTTTTAAGAAGCATTTGAACTCTATTGCTTCGATACGTAGACATCTGCAAACGCTATTTCCTTGCAAGGTAGTGTCGCATTTACATTCATTTGAAGTGTAGACAAGGAATACATAACACTTCGCAAATCATATTATATCTTACCATGAAACATAGAAATGAGATGCGATATCGCGTTTTAAGAAGCATTAGAACTCTATCGCTACGATACCTAGACATCTGCAGACGCTATTTCCTGGCAAGGAAGTGTCGCATTTACATTCATTTGAAGTTGTAGACGAGGAATACATGACACTTCGCAAATCATATTATATCTTACCATGAAACATAGAAATGAGATGCGATATCGCGTTTTAAGGAGCATTAGAAATCTATTGCTACGATACGTAGACATCTGCAGACGCTATTTCCTTGCAAGGAAGTGTCGCATTTACATTCATTTGAAGTGTAGACGAGGAATACATAACACTTCGCAAATCATATTATATCTTACCATGAAACATAGAAATGTGATGCGATATCGCGTTTTAAGAATCATAAGAACTCTATTGCTACGATACGTAGACAACTGCAAACGCTATTTCCTTGCAAGGAAGTGTCGCATTTACATTCAATTGAAGTTGTAGACGAGGAATACAGGACACTTCGCAAATCATATTATATCTTACCATGAAACATAGAAATGAGATGCGATATCGCGTTTTAAGAAGCATTAGATATCTATTGCTACGAAACGTAGACATCTGCAGACGCTATTTCCTTGCAAGCAAGTGTCGCAATTACATTCATTTGAAGTGTAGACGAGGAATACATAACACTTCGCAAATCATGTTATATCTTACCATGAAACATAGAAATGAGATGCGATATCGCGTTTTAAGAATCATAAGAACTCTATTGCTACGATACGTAGACAACTGCAAACGCTATTTCCTTGCAAGGAAGTGTCGCATTTACATTCATTTGAATCGTATACGAGGAATGCATAACACTTCGCTATGAATATTATATCTTATCATGAAACATAGATATGAGATGCAATATCTCGTTTTAAGAAGCATTTGAACTCTATTGCTACGATACCTAGACATCTGCAGACGCTATTTTCTAGCAAGGAAGTATTGCATTTACATTCATTTGAAGTGTAGACGAGGAATACATGACACTTCGCAAATCATATTATATCTTTCCATGAAACATAGAAATGTGATGCGATATCGCGTTTTAAGAAGCATTAGAAATCTATTGCTAAGATACGTAGACATCTGCAAACGCTATTTCTTTGCAAGGAAGTGTCGCATTTACATTCATATGAAGTGTAGACGAGGAATACACAACACTTCGCAAATCATATTATATCTTACCATGAAACATAGAAATGAGATGCGACATCGCGTTTTAAGAATCATAAGAACTCTATTGCTACGATACGCAGACATCTGCAATCGCAATTTCCTTGCAAGGAAGTGTCGCATTTACTTTCATTTGAATCGTAGACGAGGAATGCATAACACTTCGCAATGAATATTATATCATATCATGAAACATAGATATGAGATGCAATATCTCGTTTTAAGAAGCATTTGAACTCTATTGCTTCAAAACGTAGACATCTGCAGACGCTATTTCCTAGCAAGGAGGTATCGCATTTACATTCATTTGAAGTGTAGACGAGGAATACATGACACTTCGCAAATCATATTATATCTTACCATAAAACATAGGAATGAGATGCAATATCGCGTTTTAAGAAGCATTAGAAATCTATTGCTACGATACGTAGACATCTGCAGACGCTATTTCCTTGCAAGGAAGTGTCGCACTTACATTCATTTGAATCGTATACGAGGAATGCATAACACTTCGCAATGAATATTATATCTTACCATGAAACATAGAAATGCGATGCGACATCGCGTATTAAGAAGCATTAGAACTCTATTCCTACGATAGGTAGACATCTGCAAACGCTATTTCCTTGCAAGGAAGTGTCGCATTTACATTCATTTGAAGTGTAGACGAGGAATACATGACACTTCACAAATTATATTATATCTTACCATGAAACATAGAAATGAGATGCAATATTGTGTTTTGAGAAGCATTAGAACTCTATTGCTACGATACCTAGACATCTGCAGACGCTATTTCCTAGCAAGGAAGTGTCGCATTTACATTAATTGAAGTGTAGACGAGCAATACATGACACTTCGCAAATCATATTATATCTTACCATGAAACATAGAAATGAGATGCGATATCGCGTTTTAAGAATCATAAGAACTCTATTGCTACGATACGTAGACAACTGCAAACGCTATTTCCTTGCAAGGAAGTGTCGCATTTACATTCATTTGAAGTGTAGACGAGGAATACATGACACTTCACAAATTATATTATATCTTACCATGAAACATAGAAATGAGATGCAATATTGTGTTTTGAGAAGCATTAGAACTCTATTGCTACGATACCTAGACATCTGCAGACGCTATTTCCTAGCAAGGAAGTGTCGCATTTACATTAATTGAAGTGTAGACGAGCAATACATGACACTTCGCAAATCATATTATATCTTACCATGAAACATGGAAATGAGATGCGATATCGCGTTTTAAGAATCATAAGAACTCTATTGCTACGATACGTAGACAACTGCAAACGCTATTTCCTTGCAAGGAAGTGTCGCATTTACATTCATTTGAATCGTATACGAGGAATGCATAACACTTCGCTATGAATATTATATCTTATCATGAAACATAGATATGAGATGCAATATCTCGTTTTAAGAAGCATTTGAACTCTATTGCTACGATACCTAGACATCTGCAGACGCTATTTCCTAGCAAGGAAGTATTGCATTTACATTCATTTGAAGTGTAGAAGAGGAATACATGACACTTCGCAAATCATATTATATCTTTCCATGAAACATAGAAATGTGATGCGATATCGCGTTTTAAGAAGCATTAGAAATCTATTGCTAAGATACGTAGACATCTGCAAACGCTATTTCTTTGCAAGGAAGTGTCGCATTTACATTCATATGAAGTGTAGACGAGGAATACACAACACTTCGCAAATCATATTATATCTTACCATGAAACATAGAAATGAGATGCGATATCGCGTTTTAAGAATCATAAGAACTCTATTGCTACGATACGCAGACATCTGCAATCGCAATTTCCTTGCAAGGAAGTGTCGCATTTACTTTCATTTGAATCGTAGACGAGGAATGCATAACACTTCGCAATGAATATTATATCATATCATGAAACATAGATATGAGATGCAAAATCTCGTTTTAAGAAGCATTTGAACTCTATTGCTTCAAAACGTAGACATCTGCAGACGCTATTTCCTAGCAAGGAGGTATCGCATTTACATTCATTTGAAGTGTAGACGAGGAATACATGACACTTCGCAAATCATATTATATCTTACCATAAAACATAGGAATGAGATGCAATATCGCGTTTTAAGAAGCATTAGAAATCTATTGCTACGATACGTAGACATCTGCAGACGCTATTTCCTTGCAAGGAAGTGTCGCACTTACATTCATTTGAATCGTATACGAGGAATGCATAACACTTCGCAATGAATATTATATCTTACCATGAAACATAGAAATGAGATGCTATATTGTGTTTTGAGAAGCATTAGAACTCTATTGCTACGATACCTAGACATCTGCAGACGCTATTTCCTAGCAAGGAAGTGTCGCATTTACATTAATTGAAGTGTAGACGAGCAATACATGACACTTCGCAAATCATATTATATCTTACCATGAAACATAGAAATGAGATGCGATATCGCGTTTTAAGAATCATAAGAACTCTATTGCTACGATACGTAGACATCTGCAAACGCTATTTCCTTGGAAGGAAGTGTCGCATTTACATTCATTTGAATCGTAGACGAGGAATACATAAGACTTCGCAAATCATATTATATCCTACCATGAAACATAGAAATGAGATGCGATATGGCGTTTGAAGCATCATAAGAACTCCATTGCTACGATACGTAGATATCTGCAAACGCTATTTCCTAGCGAGGAAGTGTGGCATTCACATTCATTTGAAGTGTAGACGAGGAATACATAACACTTCGCAAATCATATTATATCGTACCATGAATCATAGAAATGAGATGCGATATCGCGCTTTAAGAATCATAAAAACTCTATTGCTACGATACGTAGACATCTGCAAACGCTATTTCCTTGCAAGGAAGTGTCGCATTTACATTCATATGAAGTGTAGACGAGGAATACATAACACTTCGCAAATCATATTATATCTTACCATGAAACATAGAAATGAGGTGCAATATCGCGTTTTAAGAATCATAAGAACTCTACTGCTACGATACGTAGACATCTGCAAACGCTATTTCCTTGCAAGGAAGTGTCGCATTTACATTCATTTGAATCGTAGACGAGGAATACATGACACTTCGCTAATCATATTATATCTTACCATGAAACATAGAAATGAGATGCGATATCGCGTTTTAAGAATCATAAGAACTCTATTGCTACGATACGTAGACAACTGCAAACGCTATTTCCTTGCAAGGAAGTGTCGCATTTACATTCATTTGAAGTTTAGACGAGGAATACATAACACTTCGCAAATCATATTATATCTTACCATGAAACATAGAAATGAGATGCGATATCGCGTTTTAAGAAGCATTAGAAATCTATTGCTACGATACGTAGACATCTGCAAACGCTATTTCCTTGCAAGGAAGTTTCGCATTTACATTCATTTGAAGTGTAGATGAGGAATGCATAACACTTCGCAAATCATATTATATCTTACCATGAAACATAGAATTGAGATGCGATATCGCGTTTTAAGAATCATTAGAACTCCATTGCTACGATACGTAGACATCTGCAAACGCTATTTCCTCGCAAGGAAGTGTCGCATTCACAATCATTTGGAGTGTAGACGAGGAATACATAACACTTCGCAAAACATATTATATCTTACCATGAAATATAGAAATGAGATGCGATATCGAGTTTTAAGAATCATAAAAACTCTATTGCTACGATACGTAGACATCTGCAAACGCTATTTCCTTGCAAGGAAGTGTCGCATTTACATTCATTTGAATCGTAGACGAGGAATGCATAACACTTCGCAATGAATATTATATCTTACCATGAAAGATAGAAATGAGATGCGATATCGCGTTTTAAGAATCATAAGAACTCTATTGCTTCGATACGTAGACATCTGCAAACGCTATTTGCTTGCAAGGAAGTGTCGCATTTACATTCATTTGAAATGTAGACGAGGAATACATAACACTTCGCAAATCATATTACATCTTACCATGAAACATAGAAATGAGATGCGATATCGCGTTATAAGAATCATAAGAACTCTATTGCTACGATACGTGGACATCTGCAAACGCTATTTCCCAGCGAGGAAGTGTGGCATTCACATTCATTTGAAGTGTAGACGAGGAATACATAGCACTTCGCAAATCATATTATATCTTACCATGAAACATAGAAATGGGATGCGATATCGCGTTTTAAGAATCATAAAAACTCTATTGCTACGATACGTAGACATCTGCAAACGCTATTTCCTTGCAAGGAAGTGTCGCATTTACATTCATTTGAATCGTAGACGAGGAATGCATAACACTTCCAAATGAATATTATATCTTATCATAAAACATAGATATGAGATGCAATATCTCGTTTTAACAAGCATCTGAACTCTATTGCTATGATACCTAGACATCTGCAAACGCTATTTCCTAGCAAGGAAGTGTCGCATTTACATTCATTTGAAGTGTAGACGAGGAATACATGACACTTCGCAAATCATATTATATCTTACCATGAAACATAGAAATGAGATGGCATATCGCGTTTTAAGAAGCATTAGAAAGCTATTGCTACGATACGTAGACATCTGCAAACGCTATTTCCTAGCGAGGAAGTATCGCACTCACATTCATTTGAAGTGTAGACGAGGAATACATAACACTTCGCAAATCATGTTATATCTTGCCGTGAAACATAGAAATGAGATGCGATATCGCGTTTTAAGAAGCATTAGGAATCTATTGCTACGATCCGTAGACATCTGCAAACGCTATTTCTTTGCAAGGAAGTGTCGCATTTACATTCATTTGAAGTGTAGACGAGGAATACATAACACCTCGCAAATCATATTATATCTTACCATGAAACACAGAAATGAGATGCGATATCGCGTTTTAAGAATCATAAGAACTCCATTGCTACGATACGTAGACATCTGCAAACGCCATTTCCTAGCGAGGAAGTGTCGCGTTCACATTCCTTTGAAGTGTAGACGAGGAATACAAGACACTTCGCAAATCATATTATACCTTACCATGAAACATAGAAATGAGATGCGATATCGCGTTTTAAGAATCATAAAAACTCTATTGCTACGATACGTAGACATCTGCAAACGCTATTTCCTAGCGAGGAAGTGTGGCATTCACATTCATTTGAAGTGTAGACGACGAATACATAACACTTCGCAAATCATATTATATCTTACCATGAAACATAGAAATGAGATGCGATAACGCGTTTCAAGAATCATAAAAACTCTATTGCTACGATACGTAGACATCTGCAAACGCTATTTCCTTGCAAGGAAGTGTCGCATATACATTCATTTGAAGTGTAGACGAGGAATACATGGCACTTCGCAAATCATACTATGTCTTACCATGAAACATAGAAATGAGATGCGATATCGCGTTTTAAGAAGCTTTAGAAAGCTATTGCTTCGATACGTAGACATCTGCAAACGCTATTTCCTTGCAAGGAAGTGTCGCATTTGCGTTCATTTGAATCGTATACGAGGAATGCATAACACTTCGCAATGAATATTATATCTTATCATGAATCATAGATATGAGATGCAATATCTCGTTTCAAGAAGCATTTGAACTCTATTGCTATGATACCTAGACATCTGCAAACGCTATTTCCTAGCAAGGAAGTGTCGCATTTACATTCATTTGAAGTGTAGACGAGGAATACATGACACTTCGCAAATCATATTATATCTCACCATGAAACATAGAAATGAGATGGCATATCGCGTTTTAAGAAGCATTAGAAAGCTATTGCTACGATACGTAGACATCTGCAAACGCTATTTCCTAGCGAGGAAGGACCGCACTCACATTCATTTGAAGTGTAGACGAGGAATACATAACACTTCGCAAATCATGTTATATCTTACCATGAAACATAGAAATGAGATGCGATATCGCGTTTTAAGAAGCATTAGGAACTCCATTGCTACGATACGTAGACATCTGCAAACGCTATTTCCTTGCAAGGAAGTGTCGCATTCACAATCATTTGGAGTGTAGACGAGGAATACATATGACTTCGCAAATCATATTATATCTTACCATGAAATATAGAAATGAGATGCGATATCGAGTTTTAAGAATCATAAAAACTCTATTGCTACGATACGTAGACATCTGCAAACGTTATTTCCTTGCAGGGAAGTGTCGCATTTACATTCATTTGAATCGTAGACGAGGAATGCATAACACTTCGCAATGAATATTATATCTTACCATGAGACATAGAAATGAGATGCGATATCGCGTTTTAAGAATCATAAGAACTCTATTGCTTCGATACGTAGACATCTGCAAACGCTATTTGCTTGCAAGGAAGTGTCGCATTTACATTCATTTGAAGTGTAGACGAGGAATACAGAACACTTCGCAAATCATATTATATCCTACCATGAAACATAGAAATGAGATGTGATATCGCGTTTTAAGAAGCATTAGAAATCTATTGCTACGATACGTAGACATCTGCAAACGCTATTTCCCAGCGAGGAAGTGTGGCATTCACATTCATTTGAAGTGTAGACGAGGAATACATAGCACTTCGCAAATCATATTATATCTTACCATGAAACATAGAAATGGGATGCGATATCGCGTTTTAAGAATCATAAAAACTCTATTGCTACGATACGTAGACATCTGCAAACGCTATTTCCTTGCAAGGAAGTGTCGCATTTACATTCATTTGAATCGTAGACGAGGAATGCATAACACTTCCAAATGAATATTATATCTTATCATAAAACATAGATATGAGATGCAATATCTCGTTTTAACAAGCAGCTGAACTCTATTGCTATGATACCTAGACATCTGCAAACGCTATTTCCTAGCAAGGAAGTGTCGCATTTACATTCATTTGAAGTGTAGACGAGGAATACATGACACTTCGCAAATCATATTATATCTTACCATGAAACATAGAAATGAGATGGCATATCGCGTTTTAAGAAGCATTTGAACTCTATTGCTACGATACCTAGACATCTGCAGACGCTATTTCCTAGCAAGGAAGTATCGCATTTACATTCATTTGAAGTGTAGACGAGGAATACATGGCACTTCGCAAATCATATTATATCTTTCCATGAAACATAGAAATGAGATGCGATATCGCGTTTTAAGAAGCATTAGAAATCTATTGCTAAGATACGTAGACATCTGCAAACGCTATCCCCTTGCAAGGAAGTGTCGCATTTACGTTCATTTGAATCGTTGACGAGGAATGCATAACACTTCGCAATGAATATTATATCCTATCATGAAACATAGATATCAGATGCAATATCTCGTTTTAAGAAGCATTTGAACTCTATTGCTTCGATACGTAGACATCTGCAAACGCTATTTCCTTGCAAGGTAGTGTCGCATTTACATTCATTTGAAGTGTAGACAAGGAATACATAACACTTCGCAAATCATATTATATCTTACCATGAAACATAGAAATGAGATGCGATATCGCGTTTTAAGAAGCATTAGAACTCTATCGCTACGATACCTAGACATCTGCAGACGCTATTTCCTGGCAAGGAAGTGTCGCATTTACATTCATTTGAAGTGTAGACGAGGAATACATAACACTTCGCAAATCATATTATATCTTACCATGAAACATAGAAATGTGATGCGATATCGCGTTTTAAGAATCATAAGAACTCTATTGCTACGATACGTAGACAACTGCAAACGCTATTTCCTTGCAAGGAAGTGTCGCATTTACATTCAATTGAAGTTGTAGACGAGGAATACAGGACACTTCGCAAATCATATTATATCTTACCATGAAACATAGAAATGAGATGCGATATCGCGTTTTAAGAAGCATTAGATATCTATTGCTACGAAACGTAGACATCTGCAGACGCTATTTCCTTGCAAGGAAGTGTCGCATTTACATTCATTTGAATCGTATACGAGGAATGCATAACACTTCGCTATGAATATTATATCTTATCATGAAACATAGATATGAGATGCAATATCTCGTTTTAAGAAGCATTTGAACTCTATTGCTACGATACCTAGACATCTGCAGACGCTATTTCCTAGCAAGGAAGTATTGCATTTACATTCATTTGAAGTGTAGACGAGGAATACATGACACTTCGCAAATCATATTATATCTTTCCATGAAACATAGAAATGTGATGCGATATCGCGTTTTAAGAAGCATTAGAAATCTATTGCTAAGATACGTAGACATCTGCAAACGCTATTTCTTTGCAAGGAAGTGTCGCATTTACATTCATATGAAGTGTAGACGAGGAATACACAACACTTCGCAAATCATATTATATCTTACCATGAAACATAGAAATAAGATGCGATATCGCGTTTTAAGAATCATAAGAACTCTATTGCTACGATACGCAGACATCTGCAATCGCAATTTCCTTGCAAGGAAGTGTCGCATTTACTTTCATTTGAATCGTAGACGAGGAATGCATAACACTTCGCAATGAATATTATATCATATCATGAAACATAGATATGAGATGCAATATCTCGTTTTAAGAAGCATTTGAACTCTATTGCTTCAAAACGTAGACATCTGCAGACGCTATTTCCTAGCAAGGAGGTATCGCATTTACATTCATTTGAAGTGTAGACGAGGAATACATGACACTTCGCAAATCATATTATATCTTACCATAAAACATAGGAATGAGATGCAATATCGCGTTTTAAGAAGCATTAGAAATCTATTGCTACGATACGTAGACATCTGCAGACGCTATTTCCTTGCAAGGAAGTGTCGCACTTACATTCATTTGAATCGTATACGAGGAATGCATAACACTTCGCAATGAATATTATATCTTACCATGAAACATAGAAATGCGATGCGACATCGCGTATTAAGAAGCATTAGAACTCTATTCCTACGATAGGTAGACATCTGCAAACGCTATTTCCTTGCAAGGAAGTGTCGCATTTACATTCATTTGAAGTGTAGACGAGGAATACATGACACTTCACAAATTATATTATATCTTACCATGAAACATAGAAATGAGATGCTATATTGTGTTTTGAGAAGCATTAGAACTCTATTGCTACGATACCTAGACATCTGCAGACGCTATTTCCTAGCAAGGAAGTGTCGCATTTACATTAATTGAAGTGTAGACGAGCAATACATGACACTTCGCAAATCATATTATATCTTACCATGAAACATAGAAATGAGATGCGATATCGCGTTTTAAGAATCATAAGAACTCTATTGCTACGATACGTAGACATCTGCAAACGCTATTTCCTTGGAAGGAAGTGTCGCATTTACATTCATTTGAATCGTAGACGAGGAATACATAAGACTTCGCAAATCATATTATATCCTACCATGAAACATAGAAATGAGATGCGATATGGCGTTTTAAGAATCATAAGAACTCCATTGCTACGATACGTAGATATCTGCAAACGCTATTTCCTAGCGAGGAAGTGTGGCATTCACATTCATTTGAAGTGTAGACGAGAAATACATAACACTTCGCAAATCATATTATATCGTACCATGAATCATAGAAATGAGATGCGATATCGCGCTTTAAGAATCATAAAAACTCTATTGCTACGATACGTAGACATCTGCAAACGCTATTTCCTTGCAAGGAAGTGTCGCATTTACATTCATATGAAGTGTAGACGAGGAATACATAACACTTCGCAAATCATATTATATCTTACCATGAAACATAGAAATGAGGTGCAATATCGCGTTTTAAGAATCATAAGAACTCTACTGCTACGATACGTAGACATCTGCAAACGCTATTTCCTTGCAAGGAAGTGTCGCATTTACATTCATTTGAATCGTAGACGAGGAATACATGACACTTCGCTAATCATATTATATCTTACCATGAAACATAGAAATGAGATGCGATATCGCGTTTTAAGAATCATAAGAACTCTATTGCTACGATACGTAGACAACTGCAAACGCTATTTCCTTGCAAGGAAGTGTCGCATTTACATTCATTTGAAGTTTAGACGAGGAATACATAACACTTCGCAAATCATATTATATCTTACCATGAAACATAGAAATGAGATGCGATATCGCGTTTTAAGAAGCATTAGAAATCTATTGCTACGATACGTAGACATCTGCAAACGCTATTTCCTTGCAAGGAAGTTTCGCATTTACATTCATTTGAAGTGTAGACGAGGAATACATAACACTTCGCAAAACATATTATATCTTACCATGAAATATAGAAATGAGATGCGATATCGAGTTTTAAGAATCATAAAAACTCTATTGCTACGATACGTAGACATCTGCAAACGCTATTTCCTTGCAAGGAAGTGTCGCATTTACATTCATTTGAATCGTAGACGAGGAATGCATAACACTTCGCAATGAATATTATATCTTACCATGAAAGATAGAAATGAGATGCGATATCGCGTTTTAAGAATCATAAGAACTCTATTGCTTCGATACGTAGACATCTGCAAACGCTATTTGCTTGCAAGGAAGTGTCGCATTTACATTCATTTGAAATGTAGACGAGGAATACATGACACTTCGCAAATCATATTATATCTTTCCATGAAACATAGAAATGTGATGCGATATCGCGTTTTAAGAAGCATTAGAAATCTATTGCTAAGATACGTAGACATCTGCAAACGCTATTTCTTTGCAAGGAAGTGTCGCATTTACATTCATATGAAGTGTAGACGAGGAATACACAACACTTCGCAAATCATATTATATCTTACCATGAAACATAGAAATAAGATGCGATATCGCGTTTTAAGAATCATAAGAACTCTATTGCTACGATACGCAGACATCTGCAATCGCAATTTCCTTGCAAGGAAGTGTCGCATTTACTTTCATTTGAATCGTAGACGAGGAATGCATAACACTTCGCAATGAATATTATATCATATCATGAAACATAGATATGAGATGCAATATCTCGTTTTAAGAAGCATTTGAACTCTATTGCTTCAAAACGTAGACATCTGCAGACGCTATTTCCTAGCAAGGAGGTATCGCATTTACATTCATTTGAAGTGTAGACGAGGAATACATGACACTTCGCAAATCATATTATATCTTACCATAAAACATAGGAATGAGATGCAATATCGCGTTTTAAGAATCATAAGAACTCTACTGCTACGATACGTAGACATCTGCAAACGCTATTTCCTTGCAAGGAAGTGTCGCATTTACATTCATTTGAATCGTAGACGAGGAATACATGACACTTCGCTAATCATATTATATCTTACCATGAAACATAGAAATGAGGTGCAATATCGCGTTTTAAGAATCATAAGAACTCTACTGCTACGATACGTAGACATCTGCAAACGCTATTTCCTTGCAAGGAAGTGTCGCATTTACATTCATTTGAATCGTAGACGAGGAATACATGACACTTCGCTAATCATATTATATCTTACCATGAAACATAGAAATGAGATGCGATATCGCGTTTTAAGAATCATAAGAACTCTATTGCTACGATACGTAGACAACTGCAAACGCTATTTCCTTGCAAGGAAGTGTCGCATTTACATTCATTTGAAGTTTAGACGAGGAATACATAACACTTCGCAAATCATATTATATCTTACCATGAAACATAGAAATGAGATGCGATATCGCGTTTTAAGAAGCATTAGAAATCTATTGCTACGATACGTAGACATCTGCAAACGCTATTTCCTTGCAAGGAAGTTTCGCATTTACATTCATTTGAAGTGTAGATGAGGAATGCATAACACTTCGCAAATCATATTATATCTTACCATGAAACATAGAATTGAGATGCGATATCGCGTTTTAAGAATCATTAGAACTCCATTGCTACGATACGTAGACATCTGCAAACGCTATTTCCTCGCAAGGAAGTGTCGCATTCACAATCATTTGGAGTGTAGACGAGGAATACATAACACTTCGCAAAACATATTATATCTTACCATGAAATATAGAAATGAGATGCGATATCGAGTTTTAAGAATCATAAAAACTCTATTGCTACGATACGTAGACATCTGCAAACGCTATTTCCTTGCAAGGAAGTGTCGCATTTACATTCATTTGAATCGTAGACGAGGAATGCATAACACTTCGCAATGAATATTATATCTTACCATGAAAGATAGAAATGAGATGCGATATCGCGTTTTAAGAATCATAAGAACTCTATTGCTTCGATACGTAGACATCTGCAAACGCTATTTGCTTGCAAGGAAGTGTCGCATTTACATTCATTTGAAATGTAGACGAGGAATACATAACACTTCGCAAATCATATTACATCTTACCATGAAACATAGAAATGAGATGCGATATCGCGTTATAAGAATCATAAGAACTCTATTGCTACGATACGTGGACATCTGCAAACGCTATTTCCCAGCGAGGAAGTGTGGCATTCACATTCATTTGAAGTGTAGACGAGGAATACATAGCACTTCGCAAATCATATTATATCTTACCATGAAACATAGAAATGGGATGCGATATCGCGTTTTAAGAATCATAAAAACTCTATTGCTACGATACGTAGACATCTGCAAACGCTATTTCCTTGCAAGGAAGTGTCGCATTTACATTCATTTGAATCGTAGACGAGGAATGCATAACACTTCCAAATGAATATTATATCTTATCATAAAACATAGATATGAGATGCAATATCTCGTTTTAACAAGCATCTGAACTCTATTGCTATGATACCTAGACATCTGCAAACGCTATTTCCTAGCAAGGAAGTGTCGCATTTACATTCATTTGAAGTGTAGACGAGGAATACATGACACTTCGCAAATCATATTATATCTTACCATGAAACATAGAAATGAGATGGCATATCGCGTTTTAAGAAGCATTAGAAAGCTATTGCTACGATACGTAGACATCTGCAAACGCTATTTCCTAGCGAGGAAGTATCGCACTCACATTCATTTGAAGTGTAGACGAGGAATACATAACACTTCGCAAATCATGTTATATCTTGCCGTGAAACATAGAAATGAGATGCGATATCGCGTTTTAAGAAGCATTAGGAATCTATTGCTACGATCCGTAGACATCTGCAAACGCTATTTCTTTGCAAGGAAGTGTCGCATTTACATTCATTTGAAGTGTAGACGAGGAATACATAACACCTCGCAAATCATATTATATCTTACCATGAAACACAGAAATGAGATGCGATATCGCGTTTTAAGAATCATAAGAACTCCATTGCTACGATACGTAGACATCTGCAAACGCCATTTCCTAGCGAGGAAGTGTCGCGTTCACATTCCTTTGAAGTGTAGACGAGGAATACAAGACACTTCGCAAATCATATTATACCTTACCATGAAACATAGAAATGAGATGCGATATCGCGTTTTAAGAATCATAAAAACTCTATTGCTACGATACGTAGACATCTGCAAACGCTATTTCCTAGCGAGGAAGTGTGGCATTCACATTCATTTGAAGTGTAGACGACGAATACATAACACTTCGCAAATCATATTATATCTTACCATGAAACATAGAAATGAGATGCGATAACGCGTTTCAAGAATCATAAAAACTCTATTGCTACGATACGTAGACATCTGCAAACGCTATTTCCTTGCAAGGAAGTGTCGCATATACATTCATTTGAAGTGTAGACGAGGAATACATGGCACTTCGCAAATCATACTATGTCTTACCATGAAACATAGAAATGAGATGCGATATCGCGTTTTAAGAAGCTTTAGAAAGCTATTGCTTCGATACGTAGACATCTGCAAACGCTATTTCCTTGCAAGGAAGTGTCGCATTTGCGTTCATTTGAATCGTATACGAGGAATGCATAACACTTCGCAATGAATATTATATCTTATCATGAATCATAGATATGAGATGCAATATCTCGTTTCAAGAAGCATTTGAACTCTATTGCTATGATACCTAGACATCTGCAAACGCTATTTCCTAGCAAGGAAGTGTCGCATTTACATTCATTTGAAGTGTAGACGAGGAATACATGACACTTCGCAAATCATATTATATCTCACCATGAAACATAGAAATGAGATGGCATATCGCGTTTTAAGAAGCATTAGAAAGCTATTGCTACGATACGTAGACATCTGCAAACGCTATTTCCTAGCGAGGAAGGACCGCACTCACATTCATTTGAAGTGTAGACGAGGAATACATAACACTTCGCAAATCATGTTATATCTTACCATGAAACATAGAAATGAGATGCGATATCGCGTTTTAAGAAGCATTAGGAACTCCATTGCTACGATACGTAGACATCTGCAAACGCTATTTCCTTGCAAGGAAGTGTCGCATTCACAATCATTTGGAGTGTAGACGAGGAATACATATGACTTCGCAAATCATATTATATCTTACCATGAAATATAGAAATGAGATGCGATATCGAGTTTTAAGAATCATAAAAACTCTATTGCTACGATACGTAGACATCTGCAAACGTTATTTCCTTGCAGGGAAGTGTCGCATTTACATTCATTTGAATCGTAGACGAGGAATGCATAACACTTCGCAATGAATATTATATCTTACCATGAGACATAGAAATGAGATGCGATATCGCGTTTTAAGAATCATAAGAACTCTATTGCTTCGATACGTAGACATCTGCAAACGCTATTTGCTTGCAAGGAAGTGTCGCATTTACATTCATTTGAAGTGTAGACGAGGAATACAGAACACTTCGCAAATCATATTATATCCTACCATGAAACATAGAAATGAGATGTGATATCGCGTTTTAAGAAGCATTAGAAATCTATTGCTACGATACGTAGACATCTGCAAACGCTATTTCCCAGCGAGGAAGTGTGGCATTCACATTCATTTGAAGTGTAGACGAGGAATACATAGCACTTCGCAAATCATATTATATCTTACCATGAAACATAGAAATGGGATGCGATATCGCGTTTTAAGAATCATAAAAACTCTATTGCTACGATACGTAGACATCTGCAAACGCTATTTCCTTGCAAGGAAGTGTCGCATTTACATTCATTTGAATCGTAGACGAGGAATGCATAACACTTCCAAATGAATATTATATCTTATCATAAAACATAGATATGAGATGCAATATCTCGTTTTAACAAGCAGCTGAACTCTATTGCTATGATACCTAGACATCTGCAAACGCTATTTCCTAGCAAGGAAGTGTCGCATTTACATTCATTTGAAGTGTAGACGAGGAATACATGACACTTCGCAAATCATATTATATCTTACCATGAAACATAGAAATGAGATGGCATATCGCGTTTTAAGAAGCATTTGAACTCTATTGCTACGATACCTAGACATCTGCAGACGCTATTTCCTAGCAAGGAAGTATCGCATTTACATTCATTTGAAGTGTAGACGAGGAATACATGGCACTTCGCAAATCATATTATATCTTTCCATGAAACATAGAAATGAGATGCGATATCGCGTTTTAAGAAGCATTAGAAATCTATTGCTAAGATACGTAGACATCTGCAAACGCTATCCCCTTGCAAGGAAGTGTCGCATTTACGTTCATTTGAATCGTTGACGAGGAATGCATAACACTTCGCAATGAATATTATATCCTATCATGAAACATAGATATCAGATGCAATATCTCGTTTTAAGAAGCATTTGAACTCTATTGCTTCGATACGTAGACATCTGCAAACGCTATTTCCTTGCAAGGTAGTGTCGCATTTACATTCATTTGAAGTGTAGACAAGGAATACATAACACTTCGCAAATCATATTATATCTTACCATGAAACATAGAAATGAGATGCGATATCGCGTTTTAAGAAGCATTAGAACTCTATCGCTACGATACCTAGACATCTGCAGACGCTATTTCCTGGCAAGGAAGTGTCGCATTTACATTCATTTGAAGTGTAGACGAGGAATACATAACACTTCGCAAATCATATTATATCTTACCATGAAACATAGAAATGTGATGCGATATCGCGTTTTAAGAATCATAAGAACTCTATTGCTACGATACGTAGACAACTGCAAACGCTATTTCCTTGCAAGGAAGTGTCGCATTTACATTCAATTGAAGTTGTAGACGAGGAATACAGGACACTTCGCAAATCATATTATATCTTACCATGAAACATAGAAATGAGATGCGATATCGCGTTTTAAGAAGCATTAGATATCTATTGCTACGAAACGTAGACATCTGCAGACGCTATTTCCTTGCAAGGAAGTGTCGCATTTACATTCATTTGAATCGTATACGAGGAATGCATAACACTTCGCTATGAATATTATATCTTATCATGAAACATAGATATGAGATGCAATATCTCGTTTTAAGAAGCATTTGAACTCTATTGCTACGATACCTAGACATCTGCAGACGCTATTTCCTAGCAAGGAAGTATTGCATTTACATTCATTTGAAGTGTAGACGAGGAATACATGACACTTCGCAAATCATATTATATCTTTCCATGAAACATAGAAATGTGATGCGATATCGCGTTTTAAGAAGCATTAGAAATCTATTGCTAAGATACGTAGACATCTGCAAACGCTATTTCTTTGCAAGGAAGTGTCGCATTTACATTCATATGAAGTGTAGACGAGGAATACACAACACTTCGCAAATCATATTATATCTTACCATGAAACATAGAAATAAGATGCGATATCGCGTTTTAAGAATCATAAGAACTCTATTGCTACGATACGCAGACATCTGCAATCGCAATTTCCTTGCAAGGAAGTGTCGCATTTACTTTCATTTGAATCGTAGACGAGGAATGCATAACACTTCGCAATGAATATTATATCATATCATGAAACATAGATATGAGATGCAATATCTCGTTTTAAGAAGCATTTGAACTCTATTGCTTCAAAACGTAGACATCTGCAGACGCTATTTCCTAGCAAGGAGGTATCGCATTTACATTCATTTGAAGTGTAGACGAGGAATACATGACACTTCGCAAATCATATTATATCTTACCATAAAACATAGGAATGAGATGCAATATCGCGTTTTAAGAAGCATTAGAAATCTATTGCTACGATACGTAGACATCTGCAGACGCTATTTCCTTGCAAGGAAGTGTCGCACTTACATTCATTTGAATCGTATACGAGGAATGCATAACACTTCGCAATGAATATTATATCTTACCATGAAACATAGAAATGCGATGCGACATCGCGTATTAAGAAGCATTAGAACTCTATTCCTACGATAGGTAGACATCTGCAAACGCTATTTCCTTGCAAGGAAGTGTCGCATTTACATTCATTTGAAGTGTAGACGAGGAATACATGACACTTCACAAATTATATTATATCTTACCATGAAACATAGAAATGAGATGCTATATTGTGTTTTGAGAAGCATTAGAACTCTATTGCTACGATACCTAGACATCTGCAGACGCTATTTCCTAGCAAGGAAGTGTCGCATTTACATTAATTGAAGTGTAGACGAGCAATACATGACACTTCGCAAATCATATTATATCTTACCATGAAACATAGAAATGAGATGCGATATCGCGTTTTAAGAATCATAAGAACTCTATTGCTACGATACGTAGACATCTGCAAACGCTATTTCCTTGGAAGGAAGTGTCGCATTTACATTCATTTGAATCGTAGACGAGGAATACATAAGACTTCGCAAATCATATTATATCCTACCATGAAACATAGAAATGAGATGCGATATGGCGTTTTAAGAATCATAAGAACTCCATTGCTACGATACGTAGATATCTGCAAACGCTATTTCCTAGCGAGGAAGTGTGGCATTCACATTCATTTGAAGTGTAGACGAGAAATACATAACACTTCGCAAATCATATTATATCGTACCATGAATCATAGAAATGAGATGCGATATCGCGCTTTAAGAATCATAAAAACTCTATTGCTACGATACGTAGACATCTGCAAACGCTATTTCCTTGCAAGGAAGTGTCGCATTTACATTCATATGAAGTGTAGACGAGGAATACATAACACTTCGCAAATCATATTATATCTTACCATGAAACATAGAAATGAGGTGCAATATCGCGTTTTAAGAATCATAAGAACTCTACTGCTACGATACGTAGACATCTGCAAACGCTATTTCCTTGCAAGGAAGTGTCGCATTTACATTCATTTGAATCGTAGACGAGGAATACATGACACTTCGCTAATCATATTATATCTTACCATGAAACATAGAAATGAGATGCGATATCGCGTTTTAAGAATCATAAGAACTCTATTGCTACGATACGTAGACAACTGCAAACGCTATTTCCTTGCAAGGAAGTGTCGCATTTACATTCATTTGAAGTTTAGACGAGGAATACATAACACTTCGCAAATCATATTATATCTTACCATGAAACATAGAAATGAGATGCGATATCGCGTTTTAAGAAGCATTAGAAATCTATTGCTACGATACGTAGACATCTGCAAACGCTATTTCCTTGCAAGGAAGTTTCGCATTTACATTCATTTGAAGTGTAGACGAGGAATACATAACACTTCGCAAAACATATTATATCTTACCATGAAATATAGAAATGAGATGCGATATCGAGTTTTAAGAATCATAAAAACTCTATTGCTACGATACGTAGACATCTGCAAACGCTATTTCCTTGCAAGGAAGTGTCGCATTTACATTCATTTGAATCGTAGACGAGGAATGCATAACACTTCGCAATGAATATTATATCTTACCATGAAAGATAGAAATGAGATGCGATATCGCGTTTTAAGAATCATAAGAACTCTATTGCTTCGATACGTAGACATCTGCAAACGCTATTTGCTTGCAAGGAAGTGTCGCATTTACATTCATTTGAAATGTAGACGAGGAATACATGACACTTCGCAAATCATATTATATCTTTCCATGAAACATAGAAATGTGATGCGATATCGCGTTTTAAGAAGCATTAGAAATCTATTGCTAAGATACGTAGACATCTGCAAACGCTATTTCTTTGCAAGGAAGTGTCGCATTTACATTCATATGAAGTGTAGACGAGGAATACACAACACTTCGCAAATCATATTATATCTTACCATGAAACATAGAAATAAGATGCGATATCGCGTTTTAAGAATCATAAGAACTCTATTGCTACGATACGCAGACATCTGCAATCGCAATTTCCTTGCAAGGAAGTGTCGCATTTACTTTCATTTGAATCGTAGACGAGGAATGCATAACACTTCGCAATGAATATTATATCATATCATGAAACATAGATATGAGATGCAATATCTCGTTTTAAGAAGCATTTGAACTCTATTGCTTCAAAACGTAGACATCTGCAGACGCTATTTCCTAGCAAGGAGGTATCGCATTTACATTCATTTGAAGTGTAGACGAGGAATACATGACACTTCGCAAATCATATTATATCTTACCATAAAACATAGGAATGAGATGCAATATCGCGTTTTAAGAAGCATTAGAAATCTATTGCTACGATACGTAGACATCTGCAGACGCTATTTCCTTGCAAGGAAGTGTCGCACTTACATTCATTTGAATCGTATACGAGGAATGCATAACACTTCGCAATGAATATTATATCTTACCATGAAACATAGAAATGCGATGCGACATCGCGTATTAAGAAGCATTAGAACTCTATTCCTACGATAGGTAGACATCTGCAAACGCTATTTCCTTGCAAGGAAGTGTCGCATTTACATTCATTTGAAGTGTAGACGAGGAATACATGACACTTCACAAATTATATTATATCTTACCATGAAACATAGAAATGAGATGCTATATTGTGTTTTGAGAAGCATTAGAACTCTATTGCTACGATACCTAGACATCTGCAGACGCTATTTCCTAGCAAGGAAGTGTCGCATTTACATTAATTGAAGTGTAGACGAGCAATACATGACACTTCGCAAATCATATTATATCTTACCATGAAACATAGAAATGAGATGCGATATCGCGTTTTAAGAATCATAAGAACTCTATTGCTACGATACGTAGACATCTGCAAACGCTATTTCCTTGGAAGGAAGTGTCGCATTTACATTCATTTGAATCGTAGACGAGGAATACATAAGACTTCGCAAATCATATTATATCCTACCATGAAACATAGAAATGAGATGCGATATGGCGTTTTAAGAATCATAAGAACTCCATTGCTACGATACGTAGATATCTGCAAACGCTATTTCCTAGCGAGGAAGTGTGGCATTCACATTCATTTGAAGTGTAGACGAGAAATACATAACACTTCGCAAATCATATTATATCGTACCATGAATCATAGAAATGAGATGCGATATCGCGCTTTAAGAATCATAAAAACTCTATTGCTACGATACGTAGACATCTGCAAACGCTATTTCCTTGCAAGGAAGTGTCGCATTTACATTCATATGAAGTGTAGACGAGGAATACATAACACTTCGCAAATCATATTATATCTTACCATGAAACATAGAAATGAGGTGCAATATCGCGTTTTAAGAATCATAAGAACTCTACTGCTACGATACGTAGACATCTGCAAACGCTATTTCCTTGCAAGGAAGTGTCGCATTTACATTCATTTGAATCGTAGACGAGGAATACATGACACTTCGCTAATCATATTATATCTTACCATGAAACATAGAAATGAGATGCGATATCGCGTTTTAAGAATCATAAGAACTCTATTGCTACGATACGTAGACAACTGCAAACGCTATTTCCTTGCAAGGAAGTGTCGCATTTACATTCATTTGAAGTTTAGACGAGGAATACATAACACTTCGCAAATCATATTATATCTTACCATGAAACATAGAAATGAGATGCGATATCGCGTTTTAAGAAGCATTAGAAATCTATTGCTACGATACGTAGACATCTGCAAACGCTATTTCCTTGCAAGGAAGTTTCGCATTTACATTCATTTGAAGTGTAGACGAGGAATACATAACACTTCGCAAAACATATTATATCTTACCATGAAATATAGAAATGAGATGCGATATCGAGTTTTAAGAATCATAAAAACTCTATTGCTACGATACGTAGACATCTGCAAACGCTATTTCCTTGCAAGGAAGTGTCGCATTTACATTCATTTGAATCGTAGACGAGGAATGCATAACACTTCGCAATGAATATTATATCTTACCATGAAAGATAGAAATGAGATGCGATATCGCGTTTTAAGAATCATAAGAACTCTATTGCTTCGATACGTAGACATCTGCAAACGCTATTTGCTTGCAAGGAAGTGTCGCATTTACATTCATTTGAAATGTAGACGAGGAATACATAACACTTCGCAAATCATATTACATCTTACCATGAAACATAGAAATGAGATGCGATATCGCGTTATAAGAATCATAAGAACTCTATTGCTACGATACGTGGACATCTGCAAACGCTATTTCCCAGCGAGGAAGTGTGGCATTCACATTCATTTGAAGTGTAGACGAGGAATACATAGCACTTCGCAAATCATATTATATCTTACCATGAAACATAGAAATGGGATGCGATATCGCGTTTTAAGAATCATAAAAACTCTATTGCTACGATACGTAGACATCTGCAAACGCTATTTCCTTGCAAGGAAGTGTCGCATTTACATTCATTTGAATCGTAGACGAGGAATGCATAACACTTCCAAATGAATATTATATCTTATCATAAAACATAGATATGAGATGCAATATCTCGTTTTAACAAGCATCTGAACTCTATTGCTATGATACCTAGACATCTGCAAACGCTATTTCCTAGCAAGGAAGTGTCGCATTTACATTCATTTGAAGTGTAGACGAGGAATACATGACACTTCGCAAATCATATTATATCTTACCATGAAACATAGAAATGAGATGGCATATCGCGTTTTAAGAAGCATTAGAAAGCTATTGCTACGATACGTAGAAATCTGCAAACGCTATTTCCTAGCGAGGAAGTATCGCACTCACATTCATTTGAAGTGTAGACGAGGAATACATAACACTTCGCAAATCATGTTATATCTTGCCATGAAACATAGAAATGAGATGCGATATCGCGTTTTAAGAAGCATTAGGAATCTATTGCTACGATCCGTAGACATCTGCAAACGCTATTTCTTTGCAAGGAAGTGTCGCATTTACATTCATTTGAAGTGTAGACGAGGAATACATAACACCTCGCAAATCATATTATATCTTACCATGAAACACAGAAATGAGATGCGATATCGCGTTTTAAGAATCATAAGAACTCCATGGCTACGATACGTAGACATCTGCAAACGCCATTTCCTAGCGAGGAAGTGTCGCGTTCACATTCCTTTGAAGTGTAGACGAGGAATACAAGACACTTCGCAAATCATATTATATCTTACCATGAAACATAGAAATGAGATGCGATATCGCGTTTTAAGAATCATAAAAACTCTATTGCTACGATACGTAGACATCTGCAAACGCTATTTCCTAGCGAGGAAGTGTGCCATTCACATTCATTTGAAGTGTAGACGTTGAATACATAACACTTCGCAAATCATATTATATCTTACCATGAAACATAGAAATGAGATGCGATATCGCGTTTCAAGAATCATAAAAACTCTATTGCTACGATACGTAGACATCTGCAAACGCTATTTCCTTGCAAGGAAGTGTCGCATATACATTCATTTGAAGTGTAGACGAGGAATACATGGCACTTCGCAAATCATACTATGTCTTACCATGAAACATAGAAATGAGATGCGATATCGCGTTTTAAGAAGCTTTAGAAAGCTATTGCTTCGATACGTAGACATCTGCAAACGCTATTTCCTTGCAAGGATGTGTCGCATTTGCGTTCATTTGAATCGTATACGAGGAATGCATAACACTTCGCAATGAATATTATATCTTATCATGAATCATAGATATGAGATGCAATATCTCGTTTCAAGAAGCATTTGAACTCTATTGCTATGATACCTAGACATCTGCAAACGCTATTTCCTAGCAAGGAAGTGTCGCATTTACATTCATTTGAAGTGTAGACGAGGAATACATGACACTTCGCAAATCATATTATATCTCACCATGAAACATAGAAATGAGATGGCATATCGCGTTTTAAGAAGCATTAGAAAGCTATTGCTACGATACGTAGACATCTGCAAACGCTATTTCCTAGCGAGGAAGGACCGCACTCACATTCATTTGAAGTGTAGACGAGGAATACATAACACTTCGCAAATCATGTTATATCTTACCATGAAACATAGAAATGAGATGCGATATCGCGTTTTAAGAAGCATTAGGAACTCTATTGCTACGATACGTAGACATCTGCAAACGCTATTTCCTTGCAAGGAAGTGTCGCATTTACATTCATTTGAATCGTAGACGAGGAATGCATAACACTTCCAAATGAATATTATATCTTATCATAAAACATAGATATGAGATGCAATATCTCGTTTTAACAAGCATCTGAACTCTATTGCTATGATACCTAGACATCTGCAAACGCTATTTCCTAGCAAGGAAGTGTCGCATTTACATTCATTTGAAGTGTAGACGAGGAATACATGACACTTCGCAAATCATATTATATCTTACCATGAAACATAGAAATGAGATGGCATATCGCGTTTTAAGAAGCATTAGAAAGCTATTGCTACGATACGTAGAAATCTGCAAACGCTATTTCCTAGCGAGGAAGTGTCGCATTTACATTCATTTGAAGTGTAGACGAGGAATACAGAACACTTCGCAAATCATATTATATCCTACCATGAAACATAGAAATGAGATGTGATATCGCGTTTTAAGAAGCATTAGAAATCTATGGCTACGATACGTAGACATCTGCAAACGCTATTTCCTAGCGAGGAAGTGTCGCATTCACATTCATTTGAAGTGTAGACGAGGAATACATAACCCTTCGCAAATCATATTATATCTTACCATGAAACATAGAAATGAGATGCGATATCGCGTTTCAGGAAGCATTAGAACGCTATCGCTACGATGCCTAGACATCTGCAGACACTACTTCCTAGCAAGGAAGTGCCGCATTTACATTCATTTGAAGTGTAGACGACGAATATATAACACTTCGCAAATCATATTATATCTTACCATGAAACATAGAAATGAGATGCGATATCGCGTTTTAAGAAGCATTAGAACTCTATTGCTACGATAGGTAGACATCTGTAAACGCTATTTCCTTGCAAGGAAGTGTCGCATTTACATTCATTTGAATCGTAGACGAGGAATGCATAACCCTTCGCAGTGTATATTATATCTTATCATGAAACATAGATATGAGATGCAGTATCCCGTTTTAAGAAGAATTAGAAATCTATTGCTACGATACGTAAACATCTGCAGACGCTATTTCCTTGCAAGGAAGTGTCGCATTTACATTCATTTGAAGTGTAGACGAGGAATACATGATACTTCGCAAATCATATTATATCTTACCATGAAATATAGACATGAGATGCGATATCGCATTTTAAGAAGCATTTGAACTCTATTGCTTCGATACGTAGACATCTGCAAACGCTATTTCCTTGCAAGGAAGTGTCGCATTTACATTCATTTGAGGTGTACACGAGGAATACATAACACTTCGCAAATCATATTATATCTTACCATGAAACAATGAAATGAGATGCGATATCTCGTTTTAAGAAGCATTTGAACTCTATTGCTACGATACCTAGACATCTGCAGACGCTATTTCCTAGCAAGGAAGTATCGCATTTACATTCATTTGAAGTGTAGACGAGGAATACATGACACTTCGCAAATCACATTATATCTTTCCATGAAACATAGAAATGAGATGCGATATCTCGTTTTAAGAAGCATTAGAAATCTATTGCTAAGATACGTAGACATCTGCAAACGCTATTTCTTTGCAAGGAAGTGTCGCATTTACATTCATTTGAAGTGTAGACGAGGAATACATAACACTTCGCAAATCATATTATATCTTACCATGAAACATAGAAATGAGATGCAATATCGCGTTTTAAGAAGCATTTGAAATCTATTGCTTCGATACGTAGACATCTGCAAACGCTATTTCCTTGCAAGGAAGTGTCGCATTTACATTCATTTGAATCGTAGACGAGGAATACATGACACTTCGCAAATCATATTATATCTTACCATGAAACATAGAAATGAGATGCGATATCGCGTTTTAAGAAGCATTAGAAATCTATTGCTTCGATACGTAGACATCTGCAAACGCTATTTGCTTGCAAGGAAGTGTCGCATTTACATTCATTTGAAGTGTAGACGAGGAATACATAACTCTTCGCAAATCATATTATATCTTTCCATGAAACATAGAAATGAGATGCGATATCGCGTTTTAAGAAGCATTAGAAATCTATTAGTAAGATACGTAGACATCTGCAAACGCTATTTGCTTGCAAGGAAGTGTCGCATTTACATTCATTTGAATCGTAGACGAGGAATACATAACACTTCGCAAATCATATTATATCTTACCATGAAACATAGAAATGAGATGCGATATCGCGTTTTAAGAATCATAAGAACTCTATTGCTACGATACGTAGGAATCTGCAAACGCTATCTCCTTGCAAGGAAGTGTCGCATTTACGTTCATTTGAATCGTTGACGAGGAATGCATAACACTTCGCAATGAATATTATATCCTATCATGAAACATAGATATGAGATGCAATATCTCGTTTTAAGAAGCATTTGCACTCTATTGCTTCGATACGTAGACATCTGCAAAGGCTATTTCCTTGCAAGGAAGTGTCGCATTTACATTCATTTGAAGTGTAGACGAGGAATACATAACACTTCGCAAATCATATTATATCTTACCATGAAACATAGAAATGAGATGCGATATCGCGTTTTAAGAAGCATTAGAACTCTATCGCTACGATACCTAGACATCTGCAGACGCAATTTCCTGGCAAGGAAGTGTCGCATTTACATTCATTTGAAGTTGTAGACGAGGAATACATGACACTTCGCAAATCATATTATATCTTACCATGAAACATAGAAATGAGATGCAATATCGCATTTTAAGAAGCATTAGAAATATATTGCTACGATACGTAGACATCTGCAGACGCTATTTCCTTGCAAGGAAGTGTCGCATTTACATTCATTTGAAGTGTAGACGAGGAATACATGACACTTCGCAAATCATATTATATCTTACCATGAAACATAGAAATGAGATGCAATATCTCGTTTTAAGAAGCATTTGAACTCTATTGCTACGATACCTAGACATCTGCAGACGCTATTTCCTAGCAAGGAAGTATCGCATTTACATTCATTTGAAGTGTAGACGAGGAATACATGACACTTCGCAAATCATATTATATCTTTCCATGAAACATAGAAATGAGATGCGATATCGCGTTTTAAGAAGCATTAGAAATCTATTGCTAAGATACGTAGACATCTGCAAACGCTATCTCCTTGCAAGGAAGTGTCGCATTTACGTTCTTTTGAATCGTTGACGAGGAATGCATAACACTTCGCAATGAATATTATATCCTATCATGAAACATAGATATGAGATGCAATATCTCGTTTTAAGAAGCATTTGAACTCTATTGCTTCGATACGTAGACATCTGCAAACGCTATTTCCTTGCAAGGAAGTGTCGCATTTACATTCATTTGAAGTGTAGACAAGGAATACATAACACTTCGCAAATCATATTATATCTTACCATGAAACATAGAAATGAGATGCGATATCGCGTTTTAAGAAGCATTAGAACTCTATCGCTACGATACCTAGACATCTGCAGACGCTATTTCCTGGCAAGGAAGTGTCGCATTTACATTCATTTGAAGTTGTAGACGAGGAATACATGACACTTCGCAAATCATATTATATCTTACCATGAAACATAGAAATGAGATGCGATATCGCGTTTTAAGAAGCATTAGAAATCTATTGCTACGATACGTAGACATCTGCAGACGCTATTTCCTTGCAAGGAAGTGTCGCATTTACATTCATTTGAAGTGTAGACGAGGAATACATAACACTTCGCAAATCATATTATATCTTTCCATGAAACATAGAAATGTGATGCGATATCGCGTTTTAAGAAGCATTAGAAATCTATTGCTAAGATACGTAGACATCTGCAAAGGCTATTTCTTTGCAAGGAAGTTTCGCATTTACATTCATATGAAGTGTAGACGAGGAATACACAACACTTCGCAAATCATATTATATCTTACCATGAAACATAGAAATGAGATGCGATATCGCGTTTTAAGAAGCATTAGAAATCTATTGCTACGATACGTAGACATCTGCAGACGCTATTTCCTTGCAAGGAAGTGTCGCATTTACATTCATTTGAATCGTATACGAGGAATGCATAACACTTCGCAATGAATATTATATCTTACCATGAAACATAGAAATGCGATGCGACATCGCGTATTAAGAAGCATTAGAACTCTATTCCTACGATAGGTAGACATCTGCAAACGCTATTTCCTTGCAAGGAAGTGTCGCATTTACATTCATTTGAAGTGTAGACGAGGAATACATGACACTTCACAGATTATATTATATCTTACCATGAAACATAGAAATGAGATGCTATATTGTGTTTTGAGAAGCATTAGAACTCTATTGCTACGATACCTAGACATCTGCAGACGCTATTTCCTAGCAAGGAAGTGTCGCATTTACATTAATTGAAGTGTAGACGAGCAATACATGACACTTCGCAAATCATATTATATCTTACCATGAAACATAGAAATGAGATGCGATATCGCGTTTTAAGAATCATAAGAACTCTATTGCTACGATACGTAGACATCTGCAAACGCTATTTCCTTGGAAGGAAGTGTCGCATTTACATTCATTTGAATCGTAGACGAGGAATACATAAGACTTCGCAAATCATATTATATCCTACCATGAAACATAGAAATGAGATGCGATATGGCGTTTTAAGAATCATAAGAACTCCATTGCTACGATACGTAGATATCTGCAAACGCTATTTCCTAGCGAGGAAGTGTGGCATTCACATTCATTTGAAGTGTAGACGAGGAATACATAACACTTCGCAAATCATATTATATCGTACCATGAATCATAGAAATGAGATGCGATATCGCGCTTTAAGAATCATAAAAACTCTATTGCTACGATACGCAGACATCTGCAAACGCTATTTCCTTGCAAGGAAGTGTCGCATTTACATTCATATGAAGTGTAGACGAGGAATACATAACACTTCGCAAATCATATTATATCTTACCATGAAACATAGAAATGAGGTGCAATATCGCGTTTTAAGAATCATAAGAACTCTACTGCTACGATACGTAGACATCTGCAAACGCTATTTCCTTGCAAGGAAGTGTCGCATTTACATTCATTTGAATCGTAGACGAGGAATACATGACACTTCGCTAATCATATTATATCTTACCATGAAACATAGAAATGAGATGCGATATCGCGTTTTAAGAATCATAAGAACTCCATTGCTACGATACGTAGACATCTGCAAACGCTATTTCCTTGCAAGGAAGTGTCGCATTTACATTCATTTGAAGTGTAGACGAGGAATACATAACACTTCGCAAATCATATTATATCCTACCATGAAACATAGAAATGAGATGCGATATGGCGTTTTAAGAATCATAAGAACTCCATTGCTACGATACGTAGATATCTGCAAACGCTATTTCCTAGCGAGGAAGTGTGGCATTCACATTCATTTGAAGTGTAGACGAGGAATACATAACACTTCGCAAATCATATTATATCTTACCATGAATCATAGAAATGACATGCGATATCGCGCTTTAGGAATCATAAAAACTCTATTGCTACGATACGTAGACATCTGCAAACGCTATTTCCTTGCAAGGAAGTGTCGCATTTACATTCATATGAAGTGTAGACGAGGAATACATAGCACTTCGCAAATCATATTATATCTTACCATGAAACATAGAAATGAGGTGCAATATCGCGTTTTAAGAATCATAAGAACTCTACTGCTACGATACGTAGACATCTGCAAACGCTATTTCCTTGCAAGGAAGTGTCGCATTTACATTCATTGGAATTGTAGACGAGGAATACATGACACTTCGCAAATCATATTATATCTTACCATGAAACATAGAAATGAGATGCGATATCGCGTTTTAAGAATCATAAGAACTCTATTGCTACGATACGTAGACAACTGCAAACGCTATTTCCTTGCAAGGAAGTGTCGCATTTTCATTCATTTGAATCGTATACGAGGAATGCATAACACTTCGCAATGAATATTATATCTTATCATGAAACATAGATATGAGATGCAATATCTCGTTTTAAGAAGCATTTGAACTCTATTGCTTCGATACGTAGACATCTGCAAACGCTATTTCCTTGCAAGGAAGTGTCGCATTTACATTCATTTGAAGTGTAGACAAGGAATACATAACAGTTCGCAAATCATATTATATCTTACCATGAAACATAGAAATGAGATGCGATATCGCATTTTAAGAAGCATTTGAACTCTATTGCTACGATACCTAGACATCTGCAAACGCTATTTCCTTGCAAGGTAGTGTCGTATTTACATTCATTTGAATCGTACACGAGGAATGCATAACACTTCGCAATGAATATTATATCTTATCATGAAACATAGAAATGAGATGCGACATCGCGTATTAAGAAGCATTAGAACTCTATTGCTACGATAGGTAGACATCTGCAAACGCTATTTCCTTGCAAGGAAGTGTCACATTTGCATTCATTTGAATCGTATACGAGGAATGCATAACACTTCGCAATGAATATTATATCTTATCATGAATCATAGATATGAGATGCAATATCTCGTTTCAAGAAGCATTTGAACTCTATTGCTATGATACCTAGACATCTGCAAACGCTATTTCCTAGCAAGGAAGTGTCGCATTTACATTCATATAAAGTGTAGACGAGGAATACATAACACTTCGCAAATCATATTATATCTTACCATGAAACATAGAAATGAGGTGCAATATCGCGTTTTAAGAATCATAAGAACTCTACTGCTACGATACGTAGACATCTGCAAACGCTATTTCCTTGCAAGGAAGTGTCGCATTTACATTCATTTGAATCGTAGACGAGGAATACATGACACTTCGCTAATCATATTATATCTTACCATGAAACATAGAAATGAGATGCGATATCGCGTTTTAAGAATCATAAGAACTCTATTGCTACGATACGTAGACAACTGCAAACGCTATTTCCTTGCAAGGAAGTGTCGCATTTTCATTCATTTGAATCGTATACGAGGAATGCATAACACTTCGCAATGAATATTATATCTTATCATGAAACATAGATATGAGATGCAATATCTCGTTTTAAGAAGCATTTGAACTCTATTGCTTCGATACGTAGACATCTGCAAACGCTATTTCCTTGCAAGGAAGTGTCGCATTTACATTCATTTGAAGTGTAGACAAGGAATACATAACAGTTCGCAAATCATATTATATCTTACCATGAAACATAGAAATGAGATGCGATATCGCATTTTAAGAAGCATTTGAACTCTATTGCTACGATACCTAGACATCTGCAAACGCTATTTCCTTGCAAGGTAGTGTCGTATTTACATTCATTTGAATCGTACACGAGGAATGCATAACACTTCGCAATGAATATTATATCTTACCATGAAACATAGAAATGAGATGCGATATCGCGTTTTAAGAAGCATTAGAACTCTATCGCTACGATACCTAGACATCTGCAGACGCAATTTCCTGGCAAGGAAGTGTCGCATTTACATTCATTTGAAGTTGTAGACGAGGAATACATGACACTTCGCAAATCATATTATATCTTACCATGAAACATAGAAATGAGATGCAATATCGCATTTTAAGAAGCATTAGAAATATATTGCTACGATACGTAGACATCTGCAGACGCTATTTCCTTGCAAGGAAGTGTCGCATTTACATTCATTTGAAGTGTAGACGAGGAATACATCACACTTCGCAAATCATATTATATCTTACCATGAAACATAGAAATGAGATGCAATATCTCGTTTTAAGAAGCATTTGAACTCTATTGCTACGATACCTAGACATCTGCAGACGCTATTTCCTAGCAAGGAAGTATCGCATTTACATTCATTTGAAGTGTAGACGAGGAATACATGACACTTCGCAAATCATATTATATCTTTCCATGAAACATAGAAATGAGATGCGATATCGCGTTTTAAGAAGCATTAGAAATCTATTGCTAAGATACGTAGACATCTGCAAACGCTATCTCCTTGCAAGGAAGTGTCGCATTTACGTTCTTTTGAATCGTTGACGAGGAATGCATAACACTTCGCAATGAATATTATATCCTATCATGAAACATAGATATGAGATGCAATATCTCGTTTTAAGAAGCATTTGAACTCTATTGCTTCGATACGTAGACATCTGCAAACGCTATTTCCTTGCAAGGAAGTGTCGCATTTACATTCATTTGAAGTGTAGACAAGGAATACATAACACTTCGCAAATCATATTATATCTTACCATGAAACATAGAAATGAGATGCGATATCGCGTTTTAAGAAGCATTAGAACTCTATCGCTACGATACCTAGACATCTGCAGACGCTATTTCCTGGCAAGGAAGTGTCGCATTTACATTCATTTGAAGTTGTAGACGAGGAATACATGACACTTCGCAAATCATATTATATCTTACCATGAAACATAGAAATGAGATGCGATATCGCGTTTTAAGAAGCATTAGAAATCTATTGCTACGATACGTAGACATCTGCAGACGCTATTTCCTTGCAAGGAAGTGTCGCATTTACATTCATTTGAAGTGTAGACGAGGAATACATAACACTTCGCAAATCATATTATATCTTTCCATGAAACATAGAAATGTGATGCGATATCGCGTTTTAAGAAGCATTAGAAATCTATTGCTAAGATACGTAGACATCTGCAAAGGCTATTTCTTTGCAAGGAAGTGTCGCATTTACATTCATATGAAGTGTAGACGAGGAATACACAACACTTCGCAAATCATATTATATCTTACCATGAAACATAGAAATGAGATGCGATATCGCGTTTTAAGAAGCATTAGAAATCTATTGCTACGATACGTAGACATCTGCAGACGCTATTTCCTTGCAAGGAAGTGTCGCATTTACATTCATTTGAATCGTATACGAGGAATGCATAACACTTCGCAATGAATATTATATCTTACCATGAAACATAGAAATGCGATGCGACATCGCGTATTAAGAAGCATTAGAACTCTATTCCTACGATAGGTAGACATCTGCAAACGCTATTTCCTTGCAAGGAAGTGTCGCATTTACATTCATTTGAAGTGTAGACGAGGAATACATGACACTTCACAGATTATATTATATCTTACCATGAAACATAGAAATGAGATGCTATATTGTGTTTTGAGAAGCATTAGAACTCTATTGCTACGATACCTAGACATCTGCAGACGCTATTTCCTAGCAAGGAAGTGTCGCATTTACATTAATTGAAGTGTAGACGAGCAATACATGACACTTCGCAAATCATATTATATCTTACCATGAAACATAGAAATGAGATGCGATATCGCGTTTTAAGAATCATAAGAACTCTATTGCTACGATACGTAGACATCTGCAAACGCTATTTCCTTGGAAGGAAGTGTCGCATTTACATTCATTTGAATCGTAGACGAGGAATACATAAGACTTCGCAAATCATATTATATCCTACCATGAAACATAGAAATGAGATGCGATATGGCGTTTTAAGAATCATAAGAACTCCATTGCTACGATACGTAGATATCTGCAAACGCTATTTCCTAGCGAGGAAGTGTGGCATTCACATTCATTTGAAGTGTAGACGAGGAATACATAACACTTCGCAAATCATATTATATCGTACCATGAATCATAGAAATGAGATGCGATATCGCGCTTTAAGAATCATAAAAACTCTATTGCTACGATACGTAGATATCTGCAAACGCTATTTCCTAGCGAGGAAGTGTGGCATTCACATTCATTTGAAGTGTAGACGAGGAATACATAACACTTCGCAAATCATATTATATCTTACCATGAATCATAGAAATGACATGCGAAATCGCGCTTTAGGAATCATAAAAACTCTATTGCTACGATACGTAGACATCTGCAAACGCTATTTCCTTGCAAGGAAGTGTCGCATTTACATTCATATGAAGTGTAGACGAGGAATACATAGCACTTCGCAAATCATATTATATCTTACCATGAAACATAGAAATGAGGTGCAATATCGCGTTTTAAGAATCATAAGAACTCTACTGCTACGATACGTAGACATCTGCAAACGCTATTTCCTTGCAAGGAAGTGTCGCATTTACATTCATTTGAATCGTAGACGAGGAATACATGACACTTCGCAAATCATATTATATCTTACCATGAAACATAGAAATGAGATGCGATATCGCGTTTTAAGAATCATAAGAACTCTATTGCTACGATACGTAGACAACTGCAAACGCTATTTCCTTGCAAGGAAGTGTCGCATTTTCATTCATTTGAATCGTATACGAGGAATGCATAACACTTCGCAATGAATATTATATCTTATCATGAAACATAGATATGAGATGCAATATCTCGTTTTAAGAAGCATTTGAACTCTATTGCTTCGATACGTAGACATCTGCAAACGCTATTTCCTTGCAAGGAAGTGTCGCATTTACATTCATTTGAAGTGTAGACAAGGAATACATAGCAGTTCGCAAATCATATTATATCTTACCATGAAACATAGAAATGAGATGCGATATCGCATTTTAAGAAGCATTTGAACTCTATTGCTACGATACCTAGACATCTGCAAACGCTATTTCCTTGCAAGGTAGTGTCGTATTTACATTCATTTGAATCGTACACGAGGAATGCATAACACTTCGCAATGAATATTATATCTTATCATGAAACATAGAAATGAGATGCGACATCGCGTATTAAGAAGCATTAGAACTCTATTGCTACGATAGGTAGACATCTGCAAACGCTATTTCCTTGCAAGGAAGTGTCACATTTGCATTCATTTGAATCGTATACGAGGAATGCATAACACTTCGCAATGAATATTATATCTTATCATGAATCATAGATATGAGATGCAATATCTCGTTTCAAGAAGCATTTGAACTCTATTGCTATGATACCTAGACATCTGCAAACGCTATTTCCTAGCAAGGAAGTGTCGCATTTACATTCATATGAAGTGTAGACGAGGAATACATAACACTTCGCAAATCATATTATATCTTACCATGAAACATAGAAATGAGGTGCAATATCGCGTTTTAAGAATCATAAGAACTCTACTGCTACGATACGTAGACATCTGCAAACGCTATTTCCTGGCAAGGAAGTGTCGCATTTACATTCATTTGAAGTTGTAGACGAGGAATACATGACACTTCGCAAATCATATTATATCTTACCATGAAACATAGAAATGAGATGCGATATCGCGTTTTAAGAAGCATTAGAAATCTATTGCTACGATACGTAGACATCTGCAGACGCTATTTCCTTGCAAGGAAGTGTCGCATTTACATTCATTTGAAGTGTAGACGAGGAATACATAACACTTCGCAAATCATATTATATCTATCCATGAAACATAGAAATGTGATGCGATATCGCGTTTTAAGAAGCATTAGAAATCTATTGCTAAGATACGTAGACATCTGCAAACGCTATTTCTTTGCAAGGAAGTGTCGCATTTACATTCATATGAAGTGTAGACGAGGAATACACAACACTTCGCAAATCATATTATATCTTACCATGAAACATAGAAATGAGATGCGATATCGCGTTTTAAGAAGCATTAGAAATCTATTGCTACGATACGTAGACATCTGCAGACGCTATTTCCTTGCAAGGAAGTGTCGCATTTACATTCATTTGAATCGTATACGAGGAATGCATAACACTTCGCAATGAATATTATATCTTACCATGAAACATAGAAATGCGATGGGACATCGCGTACTAAGAAGCATTAGAACTCTATTCCTACGATAGGTAGACATCTGCAAACGCTATTTCCTTGCAAGGAAGTGTCGCATTTACATTCATTTGAAGTGTAGACGAGGAATACATGACACTTCACAGATTATATTATATCTTACCATGAAACATAGAAATGAGATGCTATATTGTGTTTTGAGAAGCATTAGAACTCTATTGCTACGATACCTAGACATCTGCAGACGCTATTTCCTAGCAAGGAAGTGTCGCATTTACATTAATTGAAGTGTAGACGAGCAATACATGACACTTCGCAAATCATATTATATCTTACCATGAAACATAGAAATGAGATGCGATATCGCGTTTTAAGAATCATAAGAACTCTATTGCTACGATACGTAGACATCTGCAAACGCTATTTCCTTGGAAGGAAGTGTCGCATTTACATTCATTTGAATCGTAGACGAGGAATACATAAGACTTCGCAAATCATATTATATCCTACCATGAAACATAGAAATGAGATGCGATATGGCGTTTTAAGAATCATAAGAACTCCATTGCTACGATACGTAGATATCTGCAAACGCTATTTCCTAGCGAGGAAGTGTGGCATTCACATTCATTTGAAGTGTAGACGAGGAATACATAACACTTCGCAAATCATATTATATCGTACCATGAACCATAGAAATGAGATGCGATATCGCGCTTTAAGAATCATAAAAACTCTATTGCTACGATACGTAGACATCTGCAAACGCTATTTCCTTGCAAGGAAGTGTCGCATTTACATTCATATGAAGTGTAGACGAGGAATACATAACACTTCGCAAATCATATTATATCTTACCATGAAACATAGAAATGAGGTGCAATATCGCGTTTTAAGAATCATAAGAACTCTACTGCTACGATACGTAGACATCTGCAAACGCTATTTCCTTGCAAGGAAGTGTCGCATTTACATTCATTTGAATCGTAGACGAGGAATACATGACACTTCGCTAATCATATTATATCTTACCATGAAACATAGAAATGAGATGCGATATCGCGCTTTAGGAATCATAAAAACTCTATTGCTACGATACGTAGACATCTGCAAACGCTATTTCCTTGCAAGGAAGTGTCGCATTTACATTCATATGAAGTGTAGACGAGGAATACATAGCACTTCGCAAATCATATTATATCTTACCATGAAACATAGAAATGAGGTGCAATATCGCGTTTTAAGAATCATAAGAACTCTACTGCTACGATACGTAGACATCTGCAAACGCTATTTCCTTGCAAGGAAGTGTCGCATTTACATTCATTTGAATCGTAGACGAGGAATACATGACACTTCGCAAATCATATTATATCTTACCATGAAACATAGAAATGAGATGCGATATCGCGTTTTAAGAATCATAAGAACTCCTATTGCTACGATACGTAGACAACTGCAAACGCTATTTCCTTGCAAGGAAGTGTCGCATTTTCATTCATTTGAATCGTACACGAGGAATGCATAACACTTCGCAATGAATATTATATCTTATCATGAAACATAGAAATGAGATGCGACATCGCGTATTAAGAAGCATTAGAACTCTATTGCTACGATAGGTAGACATCTGCAAACGCTATTTCCTTGCAAGGAAGTGTCACATTTGCATTCATTTGAATCGTATACGAGGAATGCATAACACTTCGCAATGAATATTATATCTTATCATGAATCATAGATATGAGATGCAATATCTCGTTTCAAGAAGCATTTGAACTCTATTGCTATGATACCTAGACATCTGCAAACGCTATTTCCTAGCAAGGAAGTGTCGCATTTACATTCATATGAAGTGTAGACGAGGAATACATAACACTTCGCAAATCATATTATATCTTACCATGAAACATAGAAATGAGGTGCAATATCGCGTTTTAAGAATCATAAGAACTCTACTGCTACGATACGTAGACATCTGCAAACGCTATTTCCTTGCAAGGAAGTGTCGCATTTACATTCATTTGAATCGTAGACGAGGAATACATGACACTTCGCTAATCATATTATATCTTACCATGAAACATAGAAATGAGATGCGATATCGCGTTTTAAGAATCATAAGAACTCTGTTGCTACGATACGTAGACAACTGCAAACGCTATTTCCTTGCAAGGAAGTGTCGCATTTTCATTCATTTGAATCGTATACGAGGAATGCATAACACTTCGCAATGAATATTATATCTTATCATGAAACATAGATATGAGATGCAATATCTCGTTTTAAGAAGCATTTGAACTCTATTGCTTCGATTCGTAGACATCTGCAAACGCTATTTCCTTGCAAGGAAGTGTCGCATTTACATTCATTTGAAGTGTAGACAAGGAATACATAACACTTCGCAAATCATATTATATCTTACCATGAAACATAGAAATGAGATGCGATATCGCGTTTTAAGAAGCATTTGAACTCTATTGCTTCGATACGTAGACATCTGCAAACGCTATTTCCTTGCAAGGAAGTGTCGCATTTACATTCATTTGAAGTGTAGACGAGGAATACATAACACTTCGCAAATCATATTATATCGTACCATGAAGCATAGAAATGAGATGCGATATGGCGCTTTAAGAATCATAAAAACTCTATTGCTACGATACGTAGACATCTGCCAACGCTATTTCCTTGCAAGGAAGTGTCGCATTTACATTCATATGAAGTGTAGACGAGGAATACATAACACTTCGCAAATCATATTATATCTTACCATGAAACATAGAAATGAGGTGCAATATCGCGTTTTAAGAATCATAAGAACTCTACTGCTACGATACGTAGACATCTGCAAACGCTATTTCCTTGCAAGGAAGTGTCGCATTTACATTCATTTGAATCGTAGACGAGGAATACATGACACTTCGCAAATCATATTATATCTTACCATGAAACATAGAAATGAGATGCGATATCGCATTTTAAGGAGCATTTGAACTCTATTGCTACGATACCTAGACATCTGCAAACGCTATTTCCTTGCAAGGTAGTGTCGTATTTACATTCATTTGAATCGTACACGAGGAATACATGACACTTCGCAAATCATATTATATCTTTCCATGAAACATAGAAATGCGATGCGATATCGCGTTTTAAGAAGCATTAGAAATCTATTGCTAAGATACGTAGACATCTGCAAACGCTATCTCCTTGCAAGGAAGTGTCGCATTTACGTTCTTTTGAATCGTTGACGAGGAATGCATAACACTTCGCAATGAATATTATATCCTATCATGAAACATAGATATGAGATGCAATATCTCGTTTTAAGAAGCATTTGAACTCTATTGCTTCGATACGTAGACATCTGCAAACGCTATTTCCTTGCAAGGAAGTGTCGCATTTACATTCATTTGAAGTGTAGACAAGGAATACATAACACTTCGCAAATCATATTATATCTTACCATGAAACATAGAAATGAGATGCGATATCGCGTTTTAAGAAGCATTAGAACTCTATCGCTACGATACCTAGACATCTGCAGACGCTATTTCCTGGCAAGGAAGTGTCGCATTTACATTCATATGAAGTTGTAGACGAGGAATACATGACACTTCGCAAATCATATTATATCTTACCATGAAACATAGAAATGAGATGCGATATCGCGTTTTAAGAAGCATTAGAAATCTATTGCTACGATACGTAGACATCTGCAGACGCTATTTCCTTGCAAGGAAGTGTCGCATTTACATTCATTTGAAGTGTAGACGAGGAATACATAACACTTCGCAAATCATATTATATCGTTCCATGAAACATAGAAATGTGATGCGATATCGCGTTTTAAGAAGCATTAGAAATCTATTGCTAAGATACGTAGACATCTGCAAACGCTATTTCTTTGCAAGGAAGTGTCGCATTTACATTCATATGAAGTGTAGACGAGGAATACACAACACTTCGCAAATCATATTATATCTTACCATGAAACATAGAAATGAGATGCGATATCGCGCTTTAAGAATCATAAAAACTCTATTGCTACGATACGTAGACATCTGCAAACGCTATTTCCTTGCAAGGAAGTGTCGCATTTACATTCATATGAAGTGTAGACGAGGAATACATAACACTTCGCAAATCATATTATATCTTACCATGAAACATAGAAATGAGGTGCAATATCGCGTTTTAAGAATCATAAGAACTCTACTGCTACGATACGTAGACATCTGCAAACGCTATTTCCTTGCAAGGAAGTGTCGCATTTACATTCATTTGAATCGTAGACGAGGAATACATGACACTTCGCTAATCATATTATATCTTACCATGAAACATAGAAATGAGATGCGATATCGCGTTTTAAGAATCATAAGAACTCTATTGCTACGATACGTAGACAACTGCAAACGCTATTTCCTTGCGAGGAAGTGTCGCATTTTCATTCATTTGAATCGTATACGAGGAATGCATAACACTTCGCAATGAATATTATATCTTATCATGAAACATAGATATGAGATGCAATATCTCGATTTAAGAAGCATTTGAACTCTATTGCTTCGATACGTAGACATCTACAAACGCTATTTCCTTGCAAGGAAGTGTCGCATTTACATTCATTTGAAGTGTAGACCAGGAATACATGACACTTCGCAAATCATATTATATCTTACCATGAAACATAGAAATGAGATGCGATATCGCGTTTTAAGAAGCATTAGAAATCTATTGCTACGATACGTAGACATCTGCAGACGCTATTTCCTTGCAAGGAAGTGTCGCATTTACATTCATTTGAAGTGTAGACGAGGAATACATAACACTTCGCAAATCATATTATATCTTTCCATGAAACATAGAAATGTGATGCGATATCGCGTTTTAAGAAGCATTAGAAATCTATTGCTAAGATACGTAGACATCTGCAAACGCTATTTCTTTGCAAGGAAGTGTCGCATTTACATTCATATGAAGTGTAGACGAGGAATACACAACACTTCGCAAATCATATTATATCTTACCATGAAACATAGAAATGAGATGCGATATCGCGTTTTAAGAAGCATTAGAAATCTATTGCTACGATACGTAGACATCTGCAGACGCTATTTCCTTGCAAGGAAGTGTCGCATTTACATTCATTTGAATCGTATACGAGGAATGCATAACACTTCGCAATGAATATTATATCTTACCATGAAACATAGAAATGCGATGCGACATCGCGTATTAAGAAGCATTAGAACTCTATTCCTACGATAGGTAGACATCTGCAAACGCTATTTCCTTGCAAGGAAGTGTCGCATTTACATTCATTTGAAGTGTAGACGAGGAATACATGACACTTCACAGATTATATTATATCTTACCATGAAACATAGAAATGAGATGCTATATTGTGCTTTGAGAAGCATTAGAACTCTATTGCTACGATACCTAGACATCTGCAGACGCTATTTCCTAGCAAGGAAGTGTCGCATTTACATTAATTGAAGTGTAGACGAGCAATACATGACACTTCGCAAATCATATTATATCTTACCATGAAACATAGAAATAAGATGCGATATCGCGTTTTAAGAATCATAAGAACTCTATTGCTACGATACGTAGACATCTGCAAACGCTATTTCCTTGGAAGGAAGTGTCGCATTTACATTCATTTGAATCGTAGACGAGGAATACATAAGACTTCGCAAATCATATTATATCCTACCATGAAACATAGAAATGAGATGCGATATGGCGTTTTAAGAATCATAAGAACTCCATTGCTACGATACGTAGATATCTGCAAACGCTATTTCCTAGCGAGGAAGTGTGGCATTCACATTCATTTGAAGTGTAGACGAGGAATACATAACACTTCGCAAATCATATTATATCGTACCATGAATCATAGAAATGAGATGCGATATCGCGCTTTAAGAATCATAAAAACTCTATTGCTACGATACGTAGACATCTGCAAACGCTATTTCCTTGCAAGGAAGTGTCGCATTTACATTCATATGAAGTGTAGACGAGGAATACATAACACTTCGCAAATCATATTATATCTTACCATGAAACATAGAAATGAGGTGCAATATCGCGTTTTAAGAATCATAAGAACTCTACTGCTACGATACGTAGACATCTGCAAACGCTATTTCCTTGCAAGGAAGTGTCGCATTTACATTCATTTGAATCGTAGACGAGGAATACATGACACTTCGCTAATCATATTATATCTTACCATGAAACATAGAAATGAGATGCGATATCGCGTTTTAAGAATCATAAGAACTCTGTTGCTACGATACGTAGACAACTGCAAACGCTATTTCCTTGCAAGGAAGTGTCGCATTTTCATTCATTTGAATCGTATACGAGGAATGCATAACACTTCGCAATGAATATTATATCTTATCATGAAACATAGATATGAGATGCAATATCTCGTTTTAAGAAGCATTTGAACTCTATTGCTTCGATTCGTAGACATCTGCAAACGCTATTTCCTTGCAAGGAAGTGTCGCATTTACATTCATTTGAAGTGTAGACAAGGAATACATAACACTTCGCAAATCATATTATATCTTACCATGAAACATAGAAATGAGATGCGATATCGCGTTTTAAGAAGCATTTGAACTCTATTGCTTCGATACGTAGACATCTGCAAACGCTATTTCCTTGCAAGGAAGTGTCGCATTTACATTCATTTGAAGTGTAGACGAGGAATACATAACACTTCGCAAATCATATTATATCGTACCATGAAGCATAGAAATGAGATGCGATATGGCGCTTTAAGAATCATAAAAACTCTATTGCTACGATACGTAGACATCTGCCAACGCTATTTCCTTGCAAGGAAGTGTCGCATTTACATTCATATGAAGTGTAGACGAGGAATACATAACACTTCGCAAATCATATTATATCTTACCATGAAACATAGAAATGAGGTGCAATATCGCGTTTTAAGAATCATAAGAACTCTACTGCTACGATACGTAGACATCTGCAAACGCTATTTCCTTGCAAGGAAGTGTCGCATTTACATTCATTTGAATCGTAGACGAGGAATACATGACACTTCGCAAATCATATTATATCTTACCATGAAACATAGAAATGAGATGCGATATCGCATTTTAAGGAGCATTTGAACTCTATTGCTACGATACCTAGACATCTGCAAACGCTATTTCCTTGCAAGGTAGTGTCGTATTTACATTCATTTGAATCGTACACGAGGAATACATGACACTTCGCAAATCATATTATATCTTTCCATGAAACATAGAAATGAGATGCGATATCGCGTTTTAAGAAGCATTAGAAATCTATTGCTAAGATACGTAGACATCTGCAAACGCTATCTCCTTGCAAGGAAGTGTCGCATTTACGTTCTTTTGAATCGTTGACGAGGAATGCATAACACTTCGCAATGAATATTATATCCTATCATGAAACATAGATATGAGATGCAATATCTCGTTTTAAGAAGCATTTGAACTCTATTGCTTCGATACGTAGACATCTGCAAACGCTATTTCCTTGCAAGGAAGTGTCGCATTTACATTCATTTGAAGTGTAGACAAGGAATACATAACACTTCGCAAATCATATTATATCTTACCATGAAACATAGAAATGAGATGCGATATCGCGTTTTAAGAAGCATTAGAACTCTATCGCTACGATACCTAGACATCTGCAGACGCTATTTCCTGGCAAGGAAGTGTCGCATTTACATTCATATGAAGTTGTAGACGAGGAATACATGACACTTCGCAAATCATATTATATCTTACCATGAAACATAGAAATGAGATGCGATATCGCGTTTTAAGAAGCATTAGAAATCTATTGCTACGATACGTAGACATCTGCAGACGCTATTTCCTTGCAAGGAAGTGTCGCATTTACATTCATTTGAAGTGTAGACGAGGAATACATAACACTTCGCAAATCATATTATATCGTTCCATGAAACATAGAAATGTGATGCGATATCGCGTTTTAAGAAGCATTAGAAATCTATTGCTAAGATACGTAGACATCTGCAAACGCTATTTCTTTGCAAGGAAGTGTCGCATTTACATTCATATGAAGTGTAGACGAGGAATACACAACACTTCGCAAATCATATTATATCTTACCATGAAACATAGAAATGAGATGCGATATCGCGCTTTAAGAATCATAAAAACTCTATTGCTACGATACGTAGACATCTGCAAACGCTATTTCCTTGCAAGGAAGTGTCGCATTTACATTCATATGAAGTGTAGACGAGGAATACATAACACTTCGCAAATCATATTATATCTTACCATGAAACATAGAAATGAGGTGCAATATCGCGTTTTAAGAATCATAAGAACTCTACTGCTACGATACGTAGACATCTGCAAACGCTATTTCCTTGCAAGGAAGTGTCGCATTTACATTCATTTGAATCGTAGACGAGGAATACATGACACTTCGCTAATCATATTATATCTTACCATGAAACATAGAAATGAGATGCGATATCGCGTTTTAAGAATCATAAGAACTCTATTGCTACGATACGTAGACAACTGCAAACGCTATTTCCTTGCGAGGAAGTGTCGCATTTTCATTCATTTGAATCGTATACGAGGAATGCATAACACTTCGCAATGAATATTATATCTTATCATGAAACATAGATATGAGATGCAATATCTCGATTTAAGAAGCATTTGAACTCTATTGCTTCGATACGTAGACATCTACAAACGCTATTTCCTTGCAAGGAAGTGTCGCATTTACATTCATTTGAAGTGTAGACCAGGAATACATGACACTTCGCAAATCATATTATATCTTACCATGAAACATAGAAATGAGATGCGATATCGCGTTTTAAGAAGCATTAGAAATCTATTGCTACGATACGTAGACATCTGCAGACGCTATTTCCTTGCAAGGAAGTGTCGCATTTACATTCATTTGAAGTGTAGACGAGGAATACATAACTCTTCGCAAATCATATTATATCTTTCCATGAAACATAGAAATGTGATGCGATATCGCGTTTTAAGAAGCATTAGAAATCTATTGCTAAGATACGTAGACATCTGCAAACGCTATTTCTTTGCAAGGAAGTGTCGCATTTACATTCATATGAAGTGTAGACGAGGAATACACAACACTTCGCAAATCATATTATATCTTACCATGAAACATAGAAATGAGATGCGATATCGCGTTTTAAGAAGCATTAGAAATCTATTGCTACGATACGTAGACATCTGCAGACGCTATTTCCTTGCAAGGAAGTGTCGCATTTACATTCATTTGAATCGTATACGAGGAATGCATAACACTTCGCAATGAATATTATATCTTACCATGAAACATAGAAATGCGATGCGACATCGCGTATTAAGAAGCATTAGAACTCTATTCCTACGATAGGTAGACATCTGCAAACGCTATTTCCTTGCAAGGAAGTGTCGCATTTACATTCATTTGAAGTGTAGACGAGGAATACATGACACTTCACAGATTATATTATATCTTACCATGAAACATAGAAATGAGATGCTATATTGTGCTTTGAGAAGCATTAGAACTCTATTGCTACGATACCTAGACATCTGCAGACGCTATTTCCTAGCAAGGAAGTGTCGCATTTACATTAATTGAAGTGTAGACGAGCAATACATGACACTTCGCAAATCATATTATATCTTACCATGAAACATAGAAATAAGATGCGATATCGCGTTTTAAGAATCATAAGAACTCTATTGCTACGATACGTAGACATCTGCAAACGCTATTTCCTTGGAAGGAAGTGTCGCATTTACATTCATTTGAATCGTAGACGAGGAATACATAAGACTTCGCAAATCATATTATATCCTACCATGAAACATAGAAATGAGATGCGATATGGCGTTTTAAGAATCATAAGAACTCCATTGCTACGATACGTAGATATCTGCAAACGCTATTTCCTAGCGAGGAAGTGTGGCATTCACATTCATTTGAAGTGTAGACGAGGAATACATAACACTTCGCAAATCATATTATATCGTACCATGAATCATAGAAATGAGATGCGATATCGCGCTTTAAGAATCATAAAAACTCTATTGCTACGATACGTAGACATCTGCAAACGCTATTTCCTTGCAAGGAAGTGTCGCATTTACATTCATATGAAGTGTAGACGAGGAATACATAACACTTCGCAAATCATATTATATCTTACCATGAAACATAGAAATGAGGTGCAATATCGCGTTTTAAGAATCATAAGAACTCTACTGCTACGATACGTAGACATCTGCAAACGCTATTTCCTTGCAAGGAAGTGTCGCATTTACATTCATTTGAATCGTAGACGAGGAATACATGACACTTCGCTAATCATATTATATCTTACCATGAAACATAGAAATGAGATGCGATATCGCGTTTTAAGAATCATAAGAACTCCATTGCTACGATACGTAGATATCTGCAAACGCTATTTCCTAGCGAGGAAGTGTGGCATTCACATTCATTTGAAGTGTAGACGAGGAATACATAACACTTCGCAAATCATATTATATCGTACCATGAATCATAGAAATGGGATGCGATATCGCGCTTTAAGAATCATAAAAACTCTATTGCTACGATACGTAGATATCTGCAAACGCTATTTCCTAGCGAGGAAGTGTGGCATTCACATTCATTTGAAGTGTAGACGAGGAATACATAACACTTCGCAAATCATATTATATCTTACCATGAATCATAGAAATGACATGCGATATCGCGCTTTAGGAATCATAAAAACTCTATTGCTACGATACGTAGACATCTGCAAACGCTATTTCCTTGCAAGGAAGTGTCGCATTTACATTCATATGAAGTGTAGACGAGGAATACATAGCACTTCGCAAATCATATTATATCTTACCATGAAACATAGAAATGAGGTGCAATATCGCGTTTTAAGAATCATAAGAACTCTACTGCTACGATACGTAGACATCTGCAAGCGCTATTTCCTTGCAAGGAAGTGTCGCATTTACATTCATTTGAATCGTAGACGAGGAATACATGACACTTCGCAAATCATATTATATCTTACCATGAAACATAGAAATGAGATGCGATATCGCGTTTTAAGAATCATAAGAACTCCTATTGCTACGATACGTAGACAACTGCAAACGCTATTTCCTTGCAAGGAAGTGTCGCATTTTCATTCATTTGAATCGTATACGAGGAATGCATAACACTTCGCAATGAATATTATATCTTATCATGAAACATAGATATGAGATGCAATATCTCGTTTTAAGAAGCATTTGAACTCTATTGCTTCGATACGTAGACATCTGCAAACGCTATTTCCTTGCAAGGAAGTGTCGCATTTACATTCATTTGAAGTGTAGACAAGGAATACATAGCAGTTCGCAAATCATATTATATCTTACCATGAAACATAGAAATGAGATGCGATATCGCATTTTAAGAAGCATTTGAACTCTATTGCTACGATACCTAGACATCTGCAAACGCTATTTCCTTGCAAGGTAGTGTCGTATTTACATTCATTTGAATCGTACACGAGGAATGCATAACACTTCGCAATGAATATTATATCTTATCATGAAACATAGAAATGAGATGCGACATCGCGTATTAAGAAGCATTAGAACTCTATTGCTACGATAGGTAGACATCTGCAAACGCTATTTCCTTGCAAGGAAGTGTCACATTTGCATTCATTTGAATCGTATACGAGGAATGCATAACACTTCGCAATGAATATTATATCTTATCATGAATCATAGATATGAGATGCAATATCTCGTTTCAAGAAGCATTTGAACTCTATTGCTATGATACCTAGACATCTGCAAACGCTATTTCCTAGCAAGGAAGTGTCGCATTTACATTCATATGAAGTGTAGACGAGGAATACATAACACTTCGCAAATCATATTATATCTTACCATGAAACATAGAAATGAGGTGCAATATCGCGTTTTAAGAATCATAAGAACTCTACTGCTACGATACGTAGACATCTGCAAACGCTATTTCCTTGCAAGGAAGTGTCGCATTTACATTCATTTGAATCGTAGACGAGGAATACATGACACTTCGCTAATCATATTATATCTTACCATGAAACATAGAAATGAGATGCGATATCGCGTTTTAAGAATCATAAGAACTCTATTGCTACGATACGTAGACAACTGCAAACGCTATTTCCTTGCAAGGAAGTGTCGCATTTTCATTCATTTGAATCGTATACGAGGAATGCATAACACTTCGCAATGAATATTATATCTTATCATGAAACATAGATATGAGATGCAATATCTCGTTTTAAGAAGCATTTGAACTCTATTGCTTCGATTCGTAGACATCTGCAAACGCTATTTCCTTGCAAGGAAGTGTCGCATTTACATTCATTTGAAGTGTAGACAAGGAATACATAACACTTCGCAAATCATATTATATCTTACCATGAAACATAGAAATGAGATGCGATATCGCGTTTTAAGAAGCATTTGAACTCTATTGCTTCGATACGTAGACATCTGCAAACGCTATTTCCTTGCAAGGAAGTGTCGCATTTACATTCATTTGAAGTGTAGACGAGGAATACATAACACTTCGCAAATCATATTATATCCTACCATGAAGCATAGAAATGAGATGCGATATGGCGTTTTAAGAATCATAAGAACTCCATTGCTACGATACGTAGATATCTGCAAACGCTATTTCCTAGCGAGGAAGTGTGGCATTCACATTCATTTGAAGTGTAGACGAGGAATACATAACACTTCGCAAATCATATTATATCTTACCATGAATCATGGAAATGACATGCGATATCGCGCTTTAAGAATCATAAAAACTCTATTGATACGATACGTAGACATCTGCAAACGCTATTTCCTTGCAAGGAAGTGTCGCATTTACATTCATATGAAGTGTAGACGAGGAATGCATAACACTTCGCAATGAATATTATATCTTATCATGAAACATAGATATGAGATGCAATATCTCGTTTTAAGAAGCATTTGAACTCTATTGCTTCGATTCGTAGACATCTGCAAACGCTATTTCCTTGGAAGGAAGTGTCGCATTTACATTCATTTGAAGTGTAGACAAGGAATACATAACACTTCGCAAATCATATTATATCTTACCATGAAACATAGAAATGAGATGCGATATCGCGTTTTAAGAAGCATTTGAACTCTATTGCTTCGATACGTAGACATCTGCAAACGCTATTTCCTTGCAAGGAAGTGTCGCATTTACATTCATTTGAAGTGTAGACGAGGAATACATAACACTTCGCAAATCATATTATATCCTACCATGAAGCATAGAAATGAGATGCGATATGGCGATTTAAGAATCATAAGAACTCCATTGCTACGATACGTAGATATCTGCAAACGCTATTTCCTAGCGAGGAAGTGTGGCATTCACATTCATTTGAAGTGTAGACGAGGAATACATAACACTTCGCAAATCATATTATATCTTACCATGAATCATAGAAATGACATGCGATATCGCGCTTTAAGAATCATAAAAACTCTATTGCTACGATACGTAGACATCTGCCAACGCTATTTCCTTGCAAGGAAGTGTCGCATTTACATTCATATGAAGTGTAGACGAGGAATACATAACACTTCGCAAATCATATTATATCTTACCATGAAACATAGAAATGAGGTGCAATATCGCGTTTTAAGAATCATAAGAACTCTACTGCTACGATACGTAGACATCTGCAAACGCTATTTCCTTGCAAGGAAGTGTCGCATTTACATTCATTTGAATCGTAGACGAGGAATACATGACACTTCGCAAATCATATTATATCTTACCATGAAACATAGAAATGAGATGCGATATCGCATTTTAAGGAGCATTTGAACTCTATTGCTACGATACCTAGACATCTGCAAACGCTATTTCCTTGCAAGGTAGTGTCGTATTTACATTCATGTGAATCGTACACGAGGAATACATGACACTTCGCAAATCATATTATATCTTTCCATGAAACATAGAAATGAGATGCGATATCGCGTTTTAAGAAGCATTAGAAATCTATTGCTAAGATACGTAGACATCTGCAAACGCTATCTCCTTGCAAGGAAGTGTCGCATTTACGTTCTTTTGAATCGTTGACGAGGAATGCATAACACTTCGCAATGAATATTATATCCTATCATGAAACATAGATATGAGATGCAATATCTCGTTTTAAGAAGCATTTGAACTCTATTGCTTCGATACGTAGACATCTGCAAACGCTATTTCCTTGCAAGGAAGTGTCGCATTTACATTCATTTGAAGTGTAGACAAGGAATACATAACACTTCGCAAATCATATTATATCTTACCATGAAACATAGAAATGAGATGCGATATCGCATTTTAAGAAGCATTAGAACTCTATCGCTACGATACCTAGACATCTGCAGACGCTATTTCCTGGCAAGGAAGTGTCGCATTTACATTCATTTGAAGTTGTAGACGAGGAATACATGACACTTCGCAAATCATATTATATCTTAGCATGAAACATAGAAATGAGATGCGATATCGCGTTTTAAGAAGCATTAGAAATCTATTGCTACGATACGTAGACATCTGCAGACGCTATTTCCTTGCAAGGAAGTGTCGCATTTACATTCATTTGAAGTGTAGACGAGGAATACATAACACTTCGCAAATCATATTATATCGTTCCATGAAACATAGAAATGTGATGCGATATCGCGTTTTAAGAAGCATTAGAAATCTATTGCTAAGATACGTAGACATCTGCAAACGCTATTTCTTTGCAAGGAAGTGTCGCATTTACATTCATATGAAGTGTAGACGAGGAATACACAACACTTCGCAAATCATATTATATCTTACCATGAAACATAGAAATGAGATGCGATATCGCGCTTTAAGAATCATAAAAACTCTATTGCTACGATACGTAGACATCTGCAAACGCTATTTCCTTGCAAGGAAGTGTCGCATTTACATTCATATGAAGTGTAGACGAGGAATACATAACACTTCGCAAATCATATTATATCTTACCATGAAACATAGAAATGAGGTGCAATATCGCGTTTTAAGAATCATAAGAACTCTACTGCTACGATACGTAGACATCTGCAAACGCTATTTCCTTGCAAGGAAGTGTCGCATTTACATTCATTTGAATCGTAGACGAGGAATACATGACACTTCGCTAATCATATTATATCTTACCATGAAACATAGAAATGAGATGCGATATCGCGTTTTAAGAATCATAAGAACTCTATTGCTACGATACGTAGACAACTGCAAACGCTATTTCCTTGCGAGGAAGTGTCGCATTTTCATTCATTTGAATCGTATACGAGGAATGCATAACACTTCGCAATGAACATTATATCTTATCATGAAACATAGATATGAGATGCAATATCTCGTTTTAAGAAGCATTTGAACTCTATTGCTTCGATACGTAGACATCTGCAAACGCTATTTCCTTGCAAGGAAGTGTCGCATTTACATTCATTTGAAGTGTAGACAAGGAATACATAACACTTCGCAAATCATATTATATCTTACCATGAAACATAGAAATGAGATGCGATATCGCGTTTTAAGAAGCATTTGAACTCTATTGCTTCGATACGTAGACATCTGCAAACGCTATTTCCTTGCAAGGAAGTGTCGCATTTACAGTCATTTGAAGTGTAGACGAGGAATACATAACACTTCGCAAATCATATTATATCCTACCATGAAACATAGAAATGAGATTGCGATATGGCGTTTTAAGAATCATAAGAACTCCATTGCTACGATACGTAGATATCTGCAAACGCTATTTCCTAGCGAGGAAGTGTGGCATTCACATTCATTTGAAGTGTAGACGAGGAATACATAACACTTCGCAAATCATATTATATCTTACCATGAATCATAGAAATGACATGCGATATCGCGCTTTAGGAATCATAAAAACTCTATTGCTACGATACGTAGACATCTGCAAACGCTATTTCCTTGCAAGGAAGTGTCGCATTTACATTCATATGAAGTGTAGACGAGGAATACATAGCACTTCGCAAATCATATTATATCTTACCATGAAACATAGAAATGAGGTGCAATATCGCGTTTTAAGAATCATAAGAACTCTACTGCTACGATACGTAGACATCTGCAAACGCTATTTCCTTGCAAGGAAGTGTCGCATTTACATTCATTTGAATCGTAGACGAGGAATACATGACACTTCGCAAATCATATTATATCTTACCATGAAACATAGAAATGAGATGCTATATCGCGTTTTAAGAATCATAAGAACTCTATTGCTACGATACGTAGACAACTGCAAACGCTATTTCCTTGCAAGGAAGTGTCGCATTTTCATTCATTTGAATCGTATACGAGGAATGCATAACACTTCGCAATGAATATTATATCTTATCATGAAACATAGATATGAGATGCAATATCTCGTTTTAAGAAGCATTTGAACTCTATTGCTTCGATACGTAGACATCTGCAAACGCTATTTCCTTGCAAGGAAGTGTCGCATTTACATTCATTTGAAGTGTAGACAAGGAATACATAACAGTTCGTAAATCATATTATATCTTACCATGAAACATAGAAATGAGATGCGATATCGCATTTTAAGAAGCATTTGAACTCTATTGCTACGATACCTAGACATCTGCAAACGCTATTTCCTTGCAAGGTAGTGTCGTATTTACATTCATTTGAATCGTACACGAGGAATGCATAACACTTCGCAATGAATATTATATCTTATCATGAAACATAGAAATGAGATGCGACATCGCGTATTAAGAAGCATTAGAACTCTATTGCTACGATAGGTAGACATCTGCAAACGCTATTTCCTTGCAAGGAAGTGTCACATTTGCATTCATTTGAATCGTATACGAGGAATGCATAACACTTCGCAATGAATATTATATCTTATCATGAAACATAGATATGAGATGCAATATCTCGTTTTAAGAAGCATTTGAACTCTATTGCTTCGATACGTAGACATCTGCAAACGCTATTTCCTTGCAAGGAAGTGTCGCATTTACATTCATTTGAAGTGTAGACAAGGAATACATAACAGTTCGCAAATCATATTATATCTTACCATGAAACATAGAAATGAGATGCGATATCGCATTTTAAGAAGCATTTGAACTCTATTGCTACGATACCTAGACATCTGCAAACGCTATTTCCTTGCAAGGTAGTGTCGTATTTACATTCATTTGAATCGTACACGAGGAATGCATAACACTTCGCAATGAATATTATATCTTATCATGAAACATAGAAATGAGATGCGACATCGCGTATTAAGAAGCATTAGAACTCTATTGCTACGATAGGTAGACATCTGCAAACGCTATTTCCTTGCAAGGAAGTGTCACATTTGCATTCATTTGAATCGTATACGAGGAATGCATAACACTTCGCAATGAATATTATATCTTATCATGAATCATAGATATGAGATGCAATATCTCGTTTCAAGAAGCATTTGAACTCTATTGCTATGATACCTAGACATCTGCAAACGCTATTTCCTAGCAAGGAAGTGTCGCATTTACATTCATATGAAGTGTAGACGAGGAATACATAACACTTCGCAAATCATATTATATCTTACCATGAAACATAGAAATGTGGTGCAATATCGCGTTTTAAGAATCATAAGAACTCTACTGCTACGATACGTAGACATCTGCAAACGCTATTTCCTTGCAAGGAAGTGTCGCATTTACATTCATTTGAATCGTAGACGAGGAATACATGACACTTCGCTAATCATATTATATCTTACCATGAAACATAGAAATGAGATGCGATATCGCGTTTTAAGAATCATAAGAACTCTATTGCTACGATACGTAGACAACTGCAAACGCTATTTCCTTGCAAGGAAGTGTCGCATTTTCATTCATTTGAATCGTATACGAGGAATGCATAACACTTCGCAATGAATATTATATCTTATCATGAAACATAGATATGAGATGCAATATCTCGTTTTAAGAAGCATTTGAACTCTATTGCTTCGATTCGTAGACATCTGCAAACGCTATTTCCTTGCAAGGAAGTGTCGCATTTACATTCATTTGATGTGTAGACAAGGAATACATAACACTTCGCAAATCATATTATATCTTACCATGAAACATAGAAATGAGATGCGATATCGCGTTTTAAGAAGCATTTGAACTCTATTGCTTCGATACGTAGACATCTGCAAACGCTATTTCCTTGCAAGGAAGTGTCGCATTTACATTCATTTGAAGTGTAGACGAGGAATACATAACACTTCGCAAATCATATTATATCCTACCATGAAGCATAGAAATGAGATGCGATATGGCGTTTTAAGAATCATAAGAACTCCATTGCTACGATACGTAGATATCTGCAAACGCTATTTCCTAGCGAGGAAGTGTGGCATTCACATTCATTCGAAGTGTAGACGAGGAATACATAACACTTCGCAAATCATATTATATCTTACCATGAATTATAGAAATGACATGCGATATCGCGCTTTAAGAATCATAAAAACTCTATTGATACGATGCGTAGACATCTGCAAACGCTATTTCCTTGCAAGGAAGTGTCGCATTTACATTCATATGAAGTGTAGACGAGGAATACATAACACTTCGCAAATCATATTATATCTTACCATGAAACATAGAAATGAGGTGCAATATCGCGTTTTAAGAATCATAAGAACTCTACTGCTACGATACGTAGACATCTGCAAACGCTATTTCCTTGCAAGGAAGTGTCGCATTTACATTCATTTGAATCGTAGACGAGGAATACATGACACTTCGCTAATCATATTATATCTTACCATGAAACATAGAAATGAGATGCGATATCGCGTTTTAAGAATCATAAGAACTTTATTGCTACGATACGTAGACAACTGCAAACGCTATTTCCTTGCAAGGAAGTGTCGCATTTTCATTCATTTGAATCGTATACGAGGAATGCATAACACTTCGCAATGAATATTATATCTTATCATGAAACATAGATATGAGATGCAATATCTCGTTTTAAGAAGCATTTGAACTCTATTGCTTCGATACGTAGACATCTGCAAACGCTATTTCCTTGCAAGGAAGTGTCGCATTTACATTCATTTGAAGTGTAGACATGGAATACATAACACTTCGCAAATCATATTATATCTTACCATGAAACATAGAAATGAGATGCGATATCGCGTTTTAAGAAGCATTTGAACTCTATTGCTTCGATACGTAGACATCTGCAAACGCTATTTCCTTGCAAGGAAGTGTCGCATTTACATTCATTTGAAGTGTAGACGAGGAATACATAACACTTCGCAAATCATATTATATCCTACCATGAAACATTGAAATGAGATGCGATATGGCGTTTTAAGAATCATAAGAACTCCATTGCTACGATACGTAGATATCTGCAAACGCTATTTCCTAGCGAGGAAGTGTGGCATTCACATTCATTTGAAGTGTAGACGAGGAATACATAACACTTCGCAAATCATATAATACCTTACCATGAATCATAGAAATGACATGCGATATCGCGCTTCAAGAATCATAAAAACTCTATTGCTACGATACGTAGACATCTGCAAACGCTATTTCCTTGCAAGGAAGTGTCGCATTTACATTCATATGAAGTGTAGACGAGGAATACATAACACTTCGCAAATCATATTATATCTTACCATGAAACATAGAAATGAGGTGCAATATCGCGTTTTAAGAATCATAAGAACTCTACTGCTACGATACGTAGACATCTGCAAACGCTATTTCCTAGCGAGGAAGTGTGGCATTCACATTCATTTGAAGTGTAGACGAGGAATACATAACACTTCGCAAATCATATTATACCTTACCATGAATCATAGAAATGACATGCGATATCGCGCTTCAAGAATCATAAAAACTCTATTGCTACGATACGTAGACATCTGCAAACGCTATTTCCTTGCAAGGAAGTGTCGCATTTACATTCATATGAAGTGTAGACGAGGAATACATAACACTTCGCAAATCATATTATATCTTACCATGAAACATAGAAATGAGGTGCAATATCGCGTTTTAAGAATCATAAGAACTCTACTGCTACGATACGTAGACATCTGCAAACGCTATTTCCTTGCAAGGAAGTGTCGCATTTACATTCATTTGAAGTGTAGACGAGGAATACATAACACTTCGCAAATCATATTATATCCTACCATGAAACATAGAAATGAGATGCGATATGGCGTTTTAAGAATCATAAGAACTCCATTGCTACGATACGTAGATATCTGCAAACGCTATTTCCTAGCGAGGAAGTGTGGCATTCACATTCATTTGAAGTGTAGACGAGGAATACATAACACTTCGCAAATCATATTATATCTTACCATGAATCATAGAAATGACATGCGATATCGCGCTTTAGGAATCATAAAAACTCTATTGCTACGATACGTAGACATCTGCAAACGCTATTTCCTTGCAAGGAAGTGTCGCATTTACATTCATATGAAGTGTAGACGAGGAATACATAACACTTCGCAAATCATATTATATCTTACCATGAAACATAGAAATGAGGTGCAATATCGCGTTTTAAGAATCATAAGAACTCTACTGCTACGATACGTAGACATCTGCAAACGCTATTTCCTTGCAAGGAAGTGTCGCATTTACATTCATTTGAATCGTAGACGAGGAATACATGACACTTCGCAAATCATATTATATCTTACCGTGAAACATAGAAATGAGATGCGATATCGCGTTTTAAGAAGCATTTGAACTCTATTGCTTCGATACGTAGACATCTGCAAACGCTATTTCCTTGCAAGGAAGTGTCGCATTTACATTCATTTGAAGTGTAGACAAGGAATACATAACAGTTCGCAAATCATATTATATCTTACCATGAAACATAGAAATGAGATGCGATATCGCATTTTAAGAAGCATTTGAACTCTATTGCTACGATACCTAGACATCTGCAAACGCTATTTCCTTGCAAGGTAGTGTCGTATTTACATTCATTTGAATCGTACACGAGGAATGCATAACACTTCGCAATGAATATTATATCTTATCATGAAACATAGAAATGAGATGCGCATCGCGTATTAAGAAGCATTAGAACTCGATTGCTACGATAGGTAGACATCTGCAAACGCTATTTCCTTGCAAGGAAGTGTCACATTTGCATTCATTTGAATCGTATACGAGGAATGCATAACACTTCGCAATGAATATTATATCTTATCATGAATCATAGATATGAGATGCAATATCTCGTTTCAAGAAGCATTTGAACTCTATTGCTATGATACCTAGACATCTGCAAACGCTATTTCCTAGCAAGGAAGTGTCGCATTTACATTCATATGAAGTGTAGACGAGGAATACATAACACTTCGCAAATCATATTATATCTTACCATGAAACATAGAAATGAGGTGCAATATCGCGTTTTAAGAATCATAAGAACTCTACTGCTACGATACGTAGACATCTGCAAACGCTATTTCCTTGCAAGGAAGTGTCGCATTTACATTCATTTGAATCGTAGACGAGGAATACATGACACTTCGCAAATCATATTATATCTTACCGTGAAACATAGAAATGAGATGCGATATCGCGTTTTAAGAATCATAAGAACTCTATTGCTACGATACGTAGACAACTGCAAACGCTATTTCCTTGCAAGGAAGTGTCGCATTTTCATTCATTTGAATCGTATACGAGGAATGCATAACACTTCGCAATGAATATTATATCTTATCATGAAACATAGATATGAGATGCAATATCTCGTTTTAAGAAGCATTTGAACTCTATTGCTTCGATTCGTAGACATCTGCAAACGCTATTTCCTTGCAAGGAAGTGTCGCATTTACATTCATTTGATGTGTAGACAAGGAATACATAACACTTCGCAAATCATATTATATCTTACCATGAAACATAGAAATGAGATGCGATATCGCGTTTTAAGAAGCATTTGAACTCTATTGCTTCGATACGTAGACATCTGCAAACGCTATTTCCTTGCAAGGAAGTGTCGCATTTACATTCATTTGAAGTGTAGACGAGGAATACATAACACTTCGCAAATCATATTATATCCTACCATGAAGCATAGAAATGAGATGCGATATGGCGTTTTAAGAATCATAAGAACTCCATTGCTACGATACGTAGATATCTGCAAACGCTATTTCCTAGCGAGGAAGTGTGGCATTCACATTCATTTGAAGTGTAGACGAGGAATACATAACACTTCGCAAATCATATTATATCTTACCATGAATCATAGAAATGACATGCGATATCGCGCTTTAGGAATCATAAAAACTCTATTGCTACGATACGTAGACATCTGCAAACGCTATTTCCTTGCAAGGAAGTGTCGCATTTACATTCATATGAAGTGTAGACGAGGAATACATAACACTTCGCAAATCATATTATATCTTACCATGAAACATAGAAATGAGGTGCAATATCGCGTTTTAAGAATCATAAGAACTCTACTGCTACGATACGTAGACATCTGCAAACGCTATTTCCTTGCAAGGAAGTGTCGCATTTACATTCATTTGAAGTGTAGACAAGGAATACATAACACTTCGCAAATCATATTATATCTTACCATGAAACATAGAAATGAGATGCGATATCGCGTTTTAAGAAGCATTTGAACTCTATTGCTTCGATACGTAGACATCTGCAAACGCTATTTCCTTGCAAGGAAGTGTCGCATTTACATTCATTTGAAGTGTAGACGAGGAATACATAACACTTCGCAAATCATATTATATCCTACCATGAAGCATAGAAATGAGATGCGATATGGCGTTTTAAGAATCATAAGAACTCCATTGCTACGATACGTAGATATCTGCAAACGCTATTTCCTAGCGAGGAAGTGTGGCATTCACATTCATTTGAAGTGTAGACGAGGAATACATAACACTTCGCAAATCATATTATACCTTACCATGAATCATAGAAATGACATGCGATATCGCGCTTCAAGAATCATAAAAACTCTATTGCTACGATACGTAGACATCTGCAAACGCTATTTCCTTGCAAGGAAGTGTCGCATTTACATTCATATGAAGTGTAGACGAGGAATACATAACACTTCGCAAATCATATTATATCTTACCATGAAACATAGAAATGAGGTGCAATATCGCGTTTTAAGAATCATAAGAACTCTACTGCTACGATACGTAGACATCTGCAAACGCTATTTCCTAGCGAGGAAGTGTGGCATTCACATTCATTTGAAGTGTAGACGAGGAATACATAACACTTCGCAAATCATATTATACTTTACCATGAATCATAGAAATGACATGCGATATCGCGCTTCAAGAATCATAAAAACTCTATTGCTACGATACGTAGACATCTGCAAACGCTATTTCCTTGCAAGGAAGTGTCGCATTTACATTCATATGAAGTGTAGACGAGGAATACATAACACTTCGCAAATCATATTATATCTTACCATGAAACATAGAAATGAGGTGCAATATCGCGTTTTAAGAATCATAAGAACTCTACTGCTACGATACGTAGACATCTGCAAACGCTATTTCCTTGCAAGGAAGTGTCGCATTTACATTCATTTGAAGTGTAGACGAGGAATACATAACACTTCGCAAATCATATTATATCCTACCATGAAACATAGAAATGAGATGCGATATGGCGTTTTAAGAATCATAAGAACTCCATTGCTACGATACGTAGATATCTGCAAACGCTATTTCCTAGCGAGGAAGTGTGGCATTCACATTCATTTGAAGTGTAGACGAGGAATACATAACACTTCGCAAATCATATTATATCTTACCATGAATCATAGAAATGACATGCGATATCGCGCTTTAGGAATCATAAAAACTCTATTGCTACGATACGTAGACATCTGCAAACGCTATTTCCTTGCAAGGAAGTGTCGCATTTACATTCATATGAAGTGTAGACGAGGAATACATAACACTTCGCAAATCATATTATATCTTACCATGAAACATAGAAATGAGGTGCAATATCGCGTTTTAAGAATCATAAGAACTCTACTGCTACGATACGTAGACATCTGCAAACGCTATTTCCTTGCAAGGAAGTGTCGCATTTACATTCATTTGAATCGTAGACGAGGAATACATGACACTTCGCAAATCATATTATATCTTACCGTGAAACATAGAAATGAGATGCGATATCGCGTTTTAAGAAGCATTTGAACTCTATTGCTTCGATACGTAGACATCTGCAAACGCTATTTCCTTGCAAGGAAGTGTCGCATTTACATTCATTTGAAGTGTAGACAAGGAATACATAACAGTTCGCAAATCATATTATATCTTACCATGAAACATAGAAATGAGATGCGATATCGCATTTTAAGAAGCATTTGAACTCTATTGCTACGATACCTAGACATCTGCAAACGCTATTTCCTTGCAAGGTAGTGTCGTATTTACATTCATTTGAATCGTACACGAGGAATGCATAACACTTCGCAATGAATATTATATCTTATCATGAAACATAGAAATGAGATGCGACATCGCGTATTAAGAAGCATTAGAACTCTATTGCTACGATAGGTAGACATCTGCAAACGCTATTTCCTTGCAAGGAAGTGTCACATTTGCATTCATTTGAATCGTATACGAGGAATGCATAACACTTCGCAATGAATATTATATCTTATCATGAATCATAGATATGAGATGCAATATCTCGTTTCAAGAAGCATTTGAACTCTATTGCTATGATACCTAGACATCTGCAAACGCTATTTCCTAGCAAGGAAGTGTCGCATTTACATTCATATGAAGTGTAGACGAGGAATACATAACACTTCGCAAATCATATTATATCTTACCATGAAACATAGAAATGAGGTGCAATATCGCGTTTTAAGAATCATAAGAACTCTACTGCTACGATACGTAGACATCTGCAAACGCTATTTCCTTGCAAGGAAGTGTCGCATTTACATTCATTAGAATCGTAGACGAGGAATACATGACACTTCGCTAATCATATTATATCTTACCATGAAACATAGAAATGAGATGCGATATCGCGTTTTAAGAATCATAAGAACTCTATTGCTACGATACGTAGACAACTGCAAACGCTATTTCCTTGCAAGGAAGTGTCGCATTTTCATTCATTTGAATCGTATACGAGGAATGCATAACACTTCGCAATGAATATTATATCTTATCATGAAACATAGATATGAGATGCAATATCTCGTTTTAAGAAGCATTTGAACTCTATTGCTTCGATTCGTAGACATCTGCAAACGCTATTTCCTTGCAAGGAAGTGTCGCATTTACATTCATTTGAAGTGTAGACAAGGAATACATAACACTTCGCAAATCATATTATATCTTACCATGAAACATAGAAATGAGATGCGATATCGCGTTTTAAGAAGCATTTGAACTCTATTGCTTCGATACGTAGACATCTGCAAACGCTATTTCCTTGCAAGGAAGTGTCGCATTTACATTCATTTGAAGTGTAGACGAGGAATACATAACACTTCGCAAATCATATTATATCCTACCATGAAACATAGAAATGAGATGCGATATGGCGTTTTAAGAATCATAAGAAATCCATTGCTACGATACGTAGATATCTGCAAACGCTATTTCCTAGCGAGGAAGTGTGGCATTCACATTCATTTGAAGTGTAGACGAGGAATACATAACACTTCGCAAATCATATTATATCTTACCATGAATCATAGAAATGACATGCGATATCGCGCTTTAGGAATCATAAAAACTCTATTGCTACGATACGTAGACATCTGCAAACGCTATTTCCTTGCAAGGAAGTGTCGCATTTACATTCATATGAAGTGTAGACGAGGAATACATAACACTTCGCAAATCATATTATATCTTACCATGAAACATAGAAATGAGGTGCAATATCGCGTTTTAAGAATCATAAGAACTCTACTGCTACGATACGTAGACATCTGCAAACGCTATTTCCTTGCAAGGAAGTGTCGCATTTACATTCATTTGAAGTGTAGACAAGGAATACATAACACTTCGCAAATCATATTATATCTTACCATGAAACATAGAAATGAGATGCGATATCGCGTTTTAAGAAGCATTTGAACTCTATTGCTTCGATACGTAGACATCTGCAAACGCTATTTCCTTGCAAGGAAGTGTCGCATTTACATTCATTTGAAGTGTAGACGAGGAATACATAACACTTCGCAAATCATATTATATCCTACCATGAAGCATAGAAATGAGATGCGATATGGCGTTTTAAGAATCATAAGAACTCCATTGCTACGATACGTAGATATCTGCAAACGCTATTTCCTAGCGAGGAAGTGTGGCATTCACATTCATTTGAAGTGTAGACGAGGAATACATAACACTTCGCAAATCATATTATATCTTACCATGAATCATAGAAATGACATGCGATATCGCGCTTTAAGAATCATAAAAACTCTATTGCTACGATACGTAGACATCTGCAAACGCTATTTCCTTGCAAGGAAGTGTCGCATTTACATTCATATGAAGTGTAGACGAGGAATACATAACACTTCGCAAATCATATTATATCTTACCATGAAACATAGAAATGAGGTGCAATATCGCGTTTTAAGAATCATAAGAAATCTACTGCTACGATACGTAGACATCTGTAAACGCTATTTCCTTGCAAGGAAGTGTCGCATTTACATTCATTTGTATCGTAGACGAGGAATGCATAACACTTGGCAATGAATATTATATCTTATCATGAAACATAGATATGAGATGCAATATCTCGTTTTAAGAAGCATTTGAACTCTATTGCTTCGATACGTAGACATCTGCAAACTCTATTTCCTTGCTAGGAAGTGTCGCATTTACATTCACTTCAAGCGTAGACGAGGAATACATAACACTTCGCAAATCATATTATATCTTACCATGAAACATAGAAATGAGATGCAATATCTCGATTGAAGAAGCATTTGATCTCTACTGCTTCGATACGTAGACATCTGTAAACGTTATTTCCTTGCAAGGAAGTGTCGCATTTACATTCATTTGTATCGTAGACGAGGAATGCATAACATTTGGCAATGAATATTATATCTTACCATGAAACATAGAAATGAGATGCGATATCGCGTTTTAAGAATCATAAAAACTCTATTGCTTCGATTCGTAGACATCTGCAAACGCTATTTCCTTGCAAGGAAGTGTCGCATTTACATTCATTTGAAGTGTAGACAAGGAATACATAACACTTCGCAAATCATATTATATCTTACCATGAAACATAGAAATGAGATGCGATATCGCGTTTTAAGAAGCATTTGAACTCTATTGCTTCGATACGTAGACATCTGCAAACGCTATTTCCTTGCAAGGAAGTGTCGCATTTACATTCATTTGAAGTGTAGACGAGGAATACATAACACTTCGCAAATCATATTATATCCTACCATGAAACATAGAAATGAGATGCGATATGGCGTTTTAAGAATCATAAGAACTCCATTGCTACGATACGTAGATATCTGCAAACGCTATTTCCTAGCGAGGAAGTGTGGCATTCACATTCATTTGAAGTGTAGACGAGGAATACATAACACTTCGCAAATCATATTATATCTTACCATGAATCATAGAAATGACATGCGATATCGCGCTTTAGGAATCATAAAAACTCTATTGCTACGATACGTAGACATCTGCAAACGCTATTTCCTTGCAAGGAAGTGTCGCATTTACATTCATATGAAGTGTAGACGAGGAATACATAACACTTCGCAAATCATATTATATCTTACCATGAAACATAGAAATGAGGTGCAATATCGCGTTTTAAGAATCATAAGAACTCTACTGCTACGATACGTAGACATCTGCAAACGCTATTTCCTTGCAAGGAAGTGTCGCATTTACATTCATTTGAAGTGTAGACAAGGAATACATAACACTTCGCAAATCATATTATATCTTACCATGAAACATAGAAATGAGATGCGATATCGCGTTTTAAGAAGCATTTGAACTCTATTGCTTCGATACGTAGACATCTGCAAACGCTATTTCCTTGCAAGGAAGTGTCGCATTTACATTCATTTGAAGTGTAGACGAGGAATACATAACACTTCGCAAATCATATTATATCCTACCATGAAGCATGGAAATGAGATGCGATATGGCGTTTTAAGAATCATAAGAACTCCATTGCTACGATACGTAGATATCTGCAAACGCTATTTCCTAGCGAGGAAGTGTGGCATTCACATTCATTTGAAGTGTAGACGAGGAATACATAACACTTCGCAAATCATATTATATCTTACCATGAATCATAGAAATGACATGCGATATCGCGCTTTAAGAATCATAAAAACTCTATTGCTACGATACGTAGACATCTGCAAACGCTATTTCCTTGCAAGGAAGTGTCGCATTTACATTCATATGAAGTGTAGACGAGGAATACATAACACTTCGCAAATCATATTATATCTTACCATGAAACATAGAAATGAGGTGCAATATCGCGTTTTAAGAATCATAAGAAATCTACTGCTACGATACGTAGACATCTGCAAACGCTATTTCCTTGGAAGGAAGTGTCGCATTTACATTCATTTGAATCGTAGACGGGGAATACATGACACTTCGCAAATCATATTATATCTTACCATGAAACATAGAAATGAGATGCGATATCGCGTTTTAAGAATCATAAGATATCTATTGCTACGATACGTAGACAACTGCAAACGCTATTTCCTTGCAAGGAAGTGTCGCATTTTCATTCATTTGAATCGTATACGAGGAATGCATAACACTTCGCAATGAATATCATATCTTATCATGAATCATAGATATGAGATGCAATATCTCGTTTCAGGAAGCATTTGAACTCTATTGCTATGATACCTAGACATCTGCAAACGCTATTTCCTAGCAAGGAAGTGTCACATTTACGTTCATTTGAAGTGTAGACGAGGAATACATGACACTTCGCAAATCATATTATATCTTACCATGAAGCATAGAAATGAGATGCCATATCGCGTTTTAAGAAGCATTAGAAAGCTATTGCTACGATACGTAGACATCTGCAAAAGCTATTTCCTAGCGAGGAAGTATCGCACTCACATTCATTTGAAGTGTTGACGAGGAATACATAACACTTCGCAAATCATGTTATATCTTACCATGAAACATAGAAATGAGATGCGATATCGCGTTTTAAGAAGCATTAGGAATCTATTGCTACGATACGTAGACATCTGCAAACGCTATTTCTTTGCAAGGAAGTGTCGCATTTACATTCATTTGAAGTGTAGACGAGGAATACATAACACTTCGCAATTCATATTATATCTTACCATGAAACATAGAAATGAGAAGCGATATCGCGTTTTAAGAAGCATTAGAACTCTATTGCTACGATAGGTAGACATCTGTAAACGCTATTTCCTTGCAAGGAAGTGTCGCATTTACATTCATTTGAATCGTAGACGAGGAATGCATAACACTTAGCAATGAATATTATATCTTATCATGAAACATAGATATGAGATGCAATATCGCGTTTTAAGAATCATAAGAACTCTATTGCTTCGATACGTAGACATCTGCAAACGCTATTTGCTTGCAAGGAAGTGTGGCATTTACATTCATTTGAAGTGTAGACGAGGAATACATGACACATCGCAAATCATATTATATCTTACCATGAAACATAGAAATGAGATGCCATATCGCGTTTTAAGAAGCATTAGAAAGCTATTGCTACGATACGTGGACATCTGCGAACGCTATTTCCTAGCGAGGAAGTATCGCACTCACATTCATTTGAAGTGTAGATGAGGAATACATAACACTTCGCAAATCATGTTATATCTTACCATGAAACATAGAAATGAGATGCGATATCGCGTTTTAAGAAGCATTAGGAATCTATTGCTACGATACGTAGACATCTGCAAACGCTATTTCTTTGCAAGGAAGTGTCGCATTTACATTCATTTGAAGTGTAGACGAGGAATACATAACACTTCGCAAATCATATTATATCTTACCATGAAACATAGAAATGAGATGCGATATCGCGTTTTAAGAAGCATTAGGAATCAATTGCTACGATACGTAGACATCTGCAAACGCTATTTCTTTGCAAGGAAGTGTCGCATTTACATTCATTTGAAGTGTAGACGAGGAATACATAACACTTCGCAAATCATATTATATCTTACCATGAAACATAGAAATGAGATGCGATATCGCGTTTTAAGAAGCATTAGAACGCTATTGCTACGAAAGGTAGACATCTGTAAACGCTATTTCCTTGCAAGGAAGTGTCGCATTTACATTCATTTGTATCGTAGACGAGGAATGCATAACACTTCGCAATGAATATTATATCTTATCATGAAACATAGATATGAGATGCAATATCTCGTTTTAAGAAGCATTAGAACTCTATTGCTTCGATACGTAGACATCTGCAAACGCTATTTCCTTGCTAGGAAGTGTCGCATTTACATTCACTTCAAGTGTAGACGAGGAATACATAACACTTCGCAAATCATATTATATCTTACCATGAAAAATAGAAATGAGATGCAATATCTCGATTTAAGAAGCATTTGATCTCTATTGCTTCGATACGTAGACATCTGCAAACGCTATTTCCTTGAAAGGAAGTGTCGCATTTGCATTCATTTGAAGTGTTGACGAGGAATACATAACACTTCGCAAATCATATTATATCTTACCATGAAATATAGAAATGAGATGCGATATCGAGTTTTAAGAATCATAAAGACTCTATTGCTACGATACGTAGACATCTGCAAACGCTATTTCCTTGCAAGGAAGTGTCGCATTTACATTCATTTGAATCGTAGACGAGGAATGCATAACACTTCGCAATGAATATTATATCTTACCATGAAACATAGAAATGAGATGCCATATCGCGTTTTAAGAAGCATTAGAAAGCTAGTGCTACGATACGTAGACATCTGCAAACGCTATTTCCTAGCGAGGAAGTATCGCACTCACATTCATTTGAAGTGTAGACGAGGAATACATAACACTTCGCAAATCATGTTATATCTTACCATGAAACATAGAAATGAGATGCGATATCGCGTTTTAAGAAGCATTAGGAATCTATTGCTACAATACGTAGACATCTGCAAACGCTATTTCTTTGCAAGGAAGTGTCGCATTTACATTCATTTGAAGTGTAGACGAGGAATACATAACACTTCGCAAATCATATTATATCTTACCATGAAACATAGAAATGAGATGCGATATCGCGTTTTAAGAAGCATTAGAACTCTATTGCTACGATAGGTAGACATCTGTAAACGCTATTTCCTTGCAAGGAAGTGTCGCATTTACATTCATTTGTATCGTAGACGAGGAATGCATAACACTTGGCAATGAATATTATATCTTATCATGAAACATAGATATGAGATGCAATATCTCGTTTTAAGAAGCATTTGAACTCTATTGCTTCGATACGTAGACATCTGCAAACTCTATTTCCTTGCTAGGAAGTGTCGCATTTACATTCACTTCAAGCGTAGACGAGGAATACATAACACTTCGCAAATCATATTATATCTTACCATGAAACATAGAAATGAGATGCAATATCTCGATTGAAGAAGCATTTGATCTCTACTGCTTCGATACGTAGACATCTGTAAACGTTATTTCCTTGCAAGGAAGTGTCGCATTTACATTCATTTGTATCGTAGACGAGGAATGCATAACACTTGGCAATGAATATTATATCTTACCATGAAACATAGAAATGAGATGCGATATCGCGTTTTAAGAATCATAAAAACTCTATTGCTACGATACGTAGACATCTGCAAACGCTATTTCCTAGCGAGGAAGTGTGGCATTTACATTGATTTGAAGTGTAGACGAGGAATACATGACACATCGCAAATCATATTATATCTTACCATGAAACATAGAAATGAGATGCCATATCGCGTTTTAAGAAGCATTAGAAAGCTATTGCTACGATACGTGGACATCTGCAAACGCTATTTCCTAGCGAGGAAGTATCGCACTCACATTCATTTGAAGTGTAGACGAGGAATACATAACACTTCGCAAATCATGTTATATCTTACCATGAAACATGGAAATGAGATGCGATATCGCGTTTTAAGAAGCATTAGGAATCTATTGCTACGATACGTAGACATCTGCAAACGATATATCTTTGCAAGGAAGTGTCGCATTTACATTCATTTGAAGTGTAGACGAGGAATACATAACACTTCGCAAATCATATTATATCTTACCATGAAACATAGAAATGAGATGCGATATCGCGTTTTAAGCAGCATTAGAAATCTATTGCTACGATACGTAGACATCTGCAAACGCTATTTCCTTGCAAGGAAGTGTCGCATTTACGTTCATTTGAATCGTAGACGAGGAATACAAGACACTTCGCAAATCATATTATATCTTACCATGAAACATAGAATTGAGATGCGATATCGCGTCTTAAGAATCATAAGAACTCCATTGCTACGATACGTAGACATCTGCAAACGCTATTTCCTAGCGAGGAAGTGTCGCGTTCACATTCATTTGAATCGTATACGAGGAATGCATAACACTTCGGAATGAATATTATATCTTGTCATGAAACATAGATATGAGATGCAATATCCCGTTTTAAGAAGCATTTGAACTCTATTGCTTCGATACGTAGACATCTGCAAACGCTATTTCCTAGTAAGGAAGTGTCGCATTTACATTCATTTGAAGTGTAGACGAGGAATACATAACACTTCGCAAATCATATTATATCTTACCATGAAACATAGAAATGAGTTGCGATATCGCCTTTTAAGAATCATAAAAACTCTATTGCTACGATACGTAGACATCTGCAAACGCTATTTCCTTGCAAGGAAGTGTTGCATTCACAATCATTTGGAGTGTAGACGAGGAATACATAACACTTCGCAAATCATATTATATCTTACCGTGAAATATAGAAATGAGATGCGATATCGCGTTTTAAGAATCATAAGAACTCTATTGCTACGATACGTAGACATCTGCAAACGCTATTTCCTAGCGTGGAAGTGTCGCATTTACAATCATTTGGAGTGTAGACGAGGAATACATAACACTTCGCAAATCATATTATATCTTACCATGAAATATAGAAATGAGATGCGATATCGAGTTTTAAGAATCATAAAAACTCTATTGCTACGATACGTAGACATCTGCAAACGCTATTTCCTTGCAAGGAAGTGTCGCATTTACATTCATTTGAATCGTAGACGAGGAATGCATAACACTTCGCAATGAATATTATATCTTACCATGAAACATAGAAATGAGATGCGATATCGCCTTTTAAGAATCATAAGAACTCTATTGCTTCGATACGTAGACATCTGCAAACGCTATTTCCTAGCGAGGAAGTGTCGCGTTCACATTCCTTTGAAGTGTAGACGAGGAATACAAGAGACTTCGCAAATCATATTATATCTTACCATGAAACATAGAAATGAGATGCGATATCGCGTTTTAAGAATCATAAAAACTCTATTGCTACGATACGTGGACATCTGCAAACGCTATTTCCTAGCGAGGAAGTGTGGCATTCACATTCATTTGAAGTGTAGACGAGGAATACATAACACTTCGCAAATCATATTATATCTTACCATGAAACATAGAAATGAGATGCGATATCGCGTTTTAAGAAGCATTAGAACTCTATTGCTACGATAGGTAGACATCTGTAAACGCTATTTCCTTGCAAGGAAGTGTCGCATTTACATTCATTTGTATCGTAGACGAGGAATGCATAACACTTGGCAATGAATATTATATCTTATCATGAAACATAGATATGAGATGCAATATCTCGTTTTAAGAAGCATTTGAACTCTATTGCTTCGATACGTAGACATCTGCAAACTCTATTTCCTTGCTAGGAAGTGTCGCATTTACATTCACTTCAAGCGTAGACGAGGAATACATAACACTTCGCAAATCATATTATATCTTACCATGAAACATAGAAATGAGATGCAATATCTCGATTGAAGAAGCATTTGATCTCTACTGCTTCGATACGTAGACATCTGTAAACGTTATTTCCTTGCAAGGAAGTGTCGCATTTACATTCATTTGTATCGTAGACGAGGAATGCATAACACTTGGCAATGAATATTATATCTTACCATGAAACATAGAAATGAGATGCGATATCGCGTTTTAAGAATCATAAAAACTCTATTGCTACGATACGTAGACATCTGCAAACGCTATTTCCTAGCGAGGAAGTGTGGCATTTACATTGATTTGAAGTGTAGACGAGGAATACATGACACATCGCAAATCATATTATATCTTACCATGAAACATAGAAATGAGATGCCATATCGCGTTTTAAGAAGCATTAGAAAGCTATTGCTACGATACGTGGACATCTGCAAACGCTATTTCCTAGCGAGGAAGTATCGCACTCACATTCATTTGAAGTGTAGACGAGGAATACATAACACTTCGCAAATCATGTTATATCTTACCATGAAACATAGAAATGAGATGCGATATCGCGTTTTAAGAAGCATTAGGAATCTATTGCTACGATACGTAGACATCTGCAAACGATATATCTTTGCAAGGAAGTGTCGCATTTACATTCATTTGAAGTGTAGACGAGGAATACATAACACTTCGCAAATCATATTATATCTTACCATGAAACATAGAAATGAGATGCGATATCGCGTTTTAAGCAGCATTAGAAATCTATTGCTACGATACGTAGACATCTGCAAACGCTATTTCCTTGCAAGGAAGTGTCGCATTTACGTTCATTTGAATCGTAGACGAGGAATACAAGACACTTCGCAAATCATATTATATCTTACCATGAAACATAGAATTGAGATGCGATATCGCGTCTTAAGAATCATAAGAACTCCATTGCTACGATACGTAGACATCTGCAAACGCTATTTCCTAGCGAGGAAGTGTCGCGTTCACATTCATTTGAATCGTATACGAGGAATGCATAACACTTCGGAATGAATATTATATCTTGTCATGAAACATAGATATGAGATGCAATATCCCGTTTTAAGAAGCATTTGAACTCTATTGCTTCGATACGTAGACATCTGCAAACGCTATTTCCTAGTAAGGAAGTGTCGCATTTACATTCATTTGAAGTGTAGACGAGGAATACATAACACTTCGCAAATCATATTATATCTTACCATGAAACATAGAAATGAGTTGCGATATCGCCTTTTAAGAATCATAAAAACTCTATTGCTACGATACGTAGACATCTGCAAACGCTATTTCCTTGCAAGGAAGTGTTGCATTCACAATCATTTGGAGTGTAGACGAGGAATACATAACACTTCGCAAATCATATTATATCTTACCGTGAAATATAGAAATGAGATGCGATATCGCGTTTTAAGAATCATAAGAACTCTATTGCTACGATACGTAGACATCTGCAAACGCTATTTCCTAGCGTGGAAGTGTCGCATTTACAATCATTTGGAGTGTAGACGAGGAATACATAACACTTCGCAAATCATATTATATCTTACCATGAAATATAGAAATGAGATGCGATATCGAGTTTTAAGAATCATAAAAACTCTATTGCTACGATACGTAGACATCTGCAAACGCTATTTCCTTGCAAGGAAGTGTCGCATTTACATTCATTTGAATCGTAGACGAGGAATGCATAACACTTCGCAATGAATATTATATCTTACCATGAAACATAGAAATGAGATGCGATATCGCCTTTTAAGAATCATAAGAACTCTATTGCTTCGATACGTAGACATCTGCAAACGCTATTTCCTAGCGAGGAAGTGTCGCGTTCACATTCCTTTGAAGTGTAGACGAGGAATACAAGAGACTTCGCAAATCATATTATATCTTACCATGAAACATAGAAATGAGATGCGATATCGCGTTTTAAGAATCATAAAAACTCTATTGCTACGATACGTGGACATCTGCAAACGCTATTTCCTAGCGAGGAAGTGTGGCATTCACATTCATTTGAAGTGTAGACGAGGAATACATAACACTTCGCAAATCATATTATATCTTACCATGAAACATAGAAATGAGATGCGATATCGCGTTTTAAGAATCATAAAAACTCTATTGCTACGATACGTAGACATCTGCAAACGCTATTTCCTTGCAAGGAAGTGTCGCATTTACATTCATTTGAAGTGTAGACGAGGAATACATGACACTTCGCAAATCATACTATATCTTACCATGAAACATAGAAATGAGATGCGATATCGCGTTTTAAGAAGCTTTAGAAAGCTATTGCTTCGATACGTAGACATCTGCAAACGCTATTTCCTTGCAAGGAAGTGTCGCATTTGCATTCATTTGAAGTGTTGACGAGGAATACAGAACACTTCGCAAATCATATTATATCTTACCATGAAACATAGAAATGAGATGCGATATCGCGTTTTAAGAAGCATTAGAAATCTATTGCTACGATACGTAGACATCTGCAAACGCTATTTCCTTGCAAGGAAGTGTCGCACTTACATTCATTTGAAGTGTAGACGAGGAATGCATAACACTTCCCAAATCATATTATATCTTACCATGAAACATAGAAATGAGATGCGATATCGCGTTTTAAGAAGCATTAGAAAGCTATTGCTACGATACGTAGACATCTGCAAACGCTATTTCCTAGCGAGGAAGTATCGCATTCACATTCATTTGAAGTGTAGACGAGGAATACATAACACTTCGCAAATCATGTTATATCTTACCATGAAACATAGAAATGAGATGCGATATCGCGTTTTAAGAAGCATTAGGAATCTATTGCTACGATACGTAGACATCTGCAAACGCTATTTCTTTGCAAGGAATTGTCGCATTTACATTCATTTGAAGTGTAGACGAGGAATACATAACACTTCGCAAATCATATTATATCTTACCATGAAACATAGAAATGAGATGCGATATCGCGTTTTAAGAAGCATTGGAAAGCTACTGCTACGATACGTAGACATCTGCAAACGCTATTTCCTAGCGAGGAAGTATCGCATTCACATTCATTTGAATCGTATACGAGGAATGCATAACACTTCGCAATGAATATTATATCTTATCATGAAACATAGATATGAGATGCAATATCCCGTTTTAAGAAGCATTTGAACTCTATTGCTTCGATACGTAGACATCTGCAAACGCTATTTCCAAGTAAGGAAGTGTCGCATTTACATTCATTTGAAGTGTAGACGAGGAATACATAACACTTCGCAAATCATATTATATCTTACCATGAAACATAGAAATGCGATGCGATATCGCGTTTTGAGGATCATAAGAACTCTATTGCTACGATACCTAGACATCTGCAGACGCTATTTCCTAGCAAGGAAGTGTCGCATTTACATTCATTTGAAGTGTAGACGAGAAATACATGACACTTCGCAAATCATGTTATATCTTACCATGAAATATAGAAATGAGATGCGATATCGCGTTTTAAGAGGCATTAGAAATCTATTGCTACGATACGTAGACATCTGCAAACGCTATTTCCTTGCAAGGAAGTTTCGCATTTACATTCATTTGAAGTGTAGACGAGGAATGCATAACACTTCGCAAATCATATTATATCTTACCATGAAACATAGAATTGAGATGCGATATCGCGTTCTAAGAATCATAAGAACTCCATTGCTACGATACGTAGACATCTGCAAACGCTATTTCCTTGCAAGGAAGTGTCGCCTTCACAATCATTTGGAGTGTAGACGAGGAATACATAACACTTCGCAAATCATATTATATCTTACCGTGAAATATAGAAATGAGATGCGATATCGCGTTTTAAGAATCATAAGAACTCTATTGCTACGATACGTAGACATCTGCAAACGCTATTTCCTAGCGTGGAAGTGTCGCATTCACAATCATTTGGAGTGTAGACGAGGAATACATAACACTTCGCAAATCATATTATATCTTACCATGAAATATAGAAATGAGATGCGATATCGAGTTTTAAGAATCATAAAAACTCTATTGCTACGATACGTAGACATCTGCAAACGCTATTTCCTTGCAAGGAAGTGTCGCATTTACATTCATTTGAATCGTAGACGAGGAATGCATAACACTTCGCAATGAATATTATATCTTACCATGAAACATAGAAATGAGATGCGATATCGCCTTTTAAGAATCATAAGAACTCTATTGCTTCGATACGTAGACATCTGCAAGCGCTATTTCCTAGCGAGGAAGTGTCGCGTTCACATTCCTTTGAAGTGTAGACGAGGAATACAAGAGACTTAGCAAATCATATTATATCTTACCATGAAACATATATATGAGATGCAATATCCCGTTTTAAGAAGCATTTGAACTCTATTGCTTCGATACGTAGACATCTGCAAACGCTATTTCCTAGTAAGGAAGTGTCGCATTTACATTCATTTGAAGTGTAGACGAGGAATACATAACACTCCGCAAACCATATTATATCTTACCATGAAACATAGAAATGCGATGCGATATCGCGTTTTAAGGATCATAAGAACTCTATTGCTACGATACCTAGACATCTGCAGACGCTATTTCCTAGCAAGGAAGTGTCGCATTTACATTCATTTGAAGTGTAGACGAGAAATACATGACACTTCGCAAATCATGTTATATCCTACCATGAAATATAGAAATGAGATGCGATATCGCGTTTTAAGAAGCATTAGAAAGCTAATGCTACGGTACGTAGACATCTGCAAACGCTATTTCCTTGCAAGGAAGTTTCGCATTTACATTCATTTGAAGTGTAGGCGAGGAATGCATAATACTTCGCAAATCATATTATATCTTACCATGAAACATAGAATTGAGATGCGATATCGCGTTTTAGGAATCATAAGAACTCCATTGCTACTATACGTAGACATATGCAAACGCTATTTCCTTGCTAGGAAGTGTCGCATTCACAATCATTTGGAGTGTAGACGAGGAATGCATAAAACTTCGCAATGAATATTATATCTTACCATGAAACATAGAAATGAGATGCGATATCGCGTTTTAAGAATCATAAGAACCCTATTGCTTCGATACGTAGACATCTGCAAATGCTATTTCCTTGCAAGGAAGTGTCGCATTTACATTCATTTGAATCGTAGACGAGGAATGCATAACACTTCGCAATGAATATTATATCTTACCATGAAACATAGAAATGAGATGCGATATCGCGTTTTAAGAATCATAAGAACTCTATTGCTTCGATACGTAGACATCTGCAAACGCTATTTCCTAGCGAGGAAGTGTGGCATTCACATTCATTTGAAGTGTAGACGAGGAATACATAACACTTCGCAAATCATATTATATCTTACCGTGAGATATAGAAATGAGATGCGATATCGCGTTTTAAGAATCATAAGAACTCTATTGCTACGATACGTAGACATCTGCAAACGCTATTTCCTAGCGTGGAAGTGTCGCATTCACAATCATTTGGAGTGTAGACGAGGAATACATAACACTTCGCAAATCATATTATATCTTACCATGAAATATAGAAATGAGATGCGATATCGAGTTTTAAGAATCATAAAAACTCTATTGCTACGATACGTAGACATCTGCAAACGCTATTTCCTTGCAAGGAAGTGTCGCATTTACATTCATTTGAATCGTAGACGAGGAATGCATAACACTTCGCAATGAATATTATATCTTACCATGAAACATAGAAATGAGATGCGATATCGCCTTTTAAGAATCATAAGAACTCTATTGCTTCGATACGTAGACATCTGCAAACGCTATTTCCTAGCGAGGAAGTGTCGCGTTCACATTCCTTTGAAGTGTAGACGAGGAATACAAGAGACTTCGCAAATCATATTATATCTTACCATGAAACATAGAAATGAGATGCGATATCGCGTTTTAAGAATCATAAAAACTCTATTGCTACGATACGTAGACATCTGCAAACGCTATTTCCTAGCGAGGAAGTGTGGCATTCACATTCATTTGAAGTGTAGACGAGGAATACATAACACTTCGCAAATCATATTATATCTTACCATGAAACATAGAAATGAGATGCGATATCGCGTTTTAAGAATCATAAAAACTCTATTGCTACGATACGTAGACATCTGCAAACGCTATTTCCTTGCAAGGAAGTGTCGCACTTACATTCATTTGAAGTGTAGACGAGGAATGCATAACACTTCCCAAATCATATTATATCTTACCATGAAACATAGAAATGAGATGCCATATCGCGTTTTAAGAAGCATTAGAAAGCTATTGCTACGATACGTAGACACCTGCAAACGCTATTTCCTAGCGAGGAAGTATCGCATTCACATTCATTTGAAGTGTAGACGAGGAATACATAACACTTCGCAAATCATGTTATATCTTACCATGAAACATAAAAATGAGATGCGATATCGCGTTTTAAGAAGCATTAGGAATCTATTGCTACGATACGTAGACATCTGCAAACGCTATTTCTTTGCAAGGAATTGTCGCATTTACATTCATTTGAAGTGTAGACGAGGAATACATAACACTTCGCAAATCATATTATATCTTACCATGAAACATAGAAATGTGATGCGATATCGCGTTTTAAGAAGCATTGGAAAGCTACTGCTACGATACGTAGACATCTGCAAATGCTATTTCCTAGCGAGGAAGTATCGCATTCACATTCATTTGAATCGTATACGAGGAATGCATAACACTTCGCAATGAATATTATATCTTACCATGAAACATAGAAATGAGATGCGATATCGCGTTTTAAGAATCATAAGAACTCTATTGCTTCGATACGTAGACATCTGCAAACGCTATTTCCTAGCGAGGAAGTGTGGCATTCACATTCATTTGAAGTGTAGACGAGGAATACATAACACTTCGCAAATCATATTATATCTTACCATGAAACATAGAAATACGATGCGATATCGCGTTTTAAGGATCATAAGAACTCTATTGCTACGATACCTAGACATCTGCAAACGCTATTTCCTAGCGAGGAAGTATCGCATTCACATTCATTTGAAGTGTAGACGAGGAATACATAACACTTCGCAAATCATATTATATCTTACCATGAAACATAGAAATGAGATGCGATATCGCCTTTTAAGAATCATAAGAACTCTATTGCTTCGATACGTAGACATCTGCAAACGCTATTTCCTAGCGAGGAAGTGTCGCGTTCACATTCCTTTGAAGTGTAGACGAGGAATACAAGAGACTTCGCAAATCATATTATATCTTACCATGAAACATAGAAATGAGATGCGATATCGCGTTTTAAGAATCATAAAAACTCTATTGCTACGATACGTAGACATCTGCAAACGCTATTTCCTAGCGAGGAAGTGTGGCATTCACATTCATTTGAAGTGTAGGCGAGGAATACATAACACTTCGCAAATCATATTATATCTTACCATGAAACATAGAAATGAGATGCGATATCGCCTTTTAAGAATCATAAAAACTCTATGGCTACGATACGTAGACATCTGCAAACGCTATTTCCTTGCAAGGAAGTGTTGCATTCACAATCATTTGGAGTGTAGACGAGGAAGACATAACACTTCGCAAATCATATTATATCTTACCGTGAAATATAGAAATGAGATGCGATATCGCGTTTTAAGAATCATAAGAACTCTATTGCTACGATACGTAGACATCTGCAAACGCTATTTCCTAGCGTGGAAGTGTCGCATTTACAATCATTTGGAGTGTAGACGAGGAATACATAACACTTCGCAAATCATATTATATCTTACCATGAAATATAGAAATGAGATGCGATATCGAGTTTTAAGAATCATAAAAACTCTATTGCTACGATACGTAGACATCTGCAAACGCTATTTCCTTGCAAGGAAGTGTCGCATTTACATTCATTTGAATCGTAGACGAGGAATGCATAACACTTCGCAATGAATATTATATCTTACCATGAAACATAGAAATGAGATGCGATATCGCCTTTTAAGAATCATAAGAACTCTATTGCTTCGATACGTAGACATCTGCAAACGCTATTTCCTAGCGAGGAAGTGTCGCGTTCACATTCCTTTGAAGTGTAGACGAGGAATACAAGAGACTTCGCAAATCATATTATATCTTACCATGAAACATAGAAATGAGATGCGATATCGCGTTTTAAGAATCATAAGAACTCTATTGCTACGATACGTAGACATCTGCAAACGCTATTTCCTAGCGTGGAAGTGTCGCATTCACAATCATTTGGAGTGTAGACGAGGAATACATAACACTTCGCAAATCATATTATATCTTACCATGAAATATAGAAATGAGATGCGATATCGAGTTTTAAGAATCATAAAAACTCTATTGCTACGATACGTAGACATCTGCAAACGCTATTTCCTTGCAAGGAAGTGTCGCATTTACATTCATTTGAATCGTAGACGAGGAATGCATAACACTTCGCAATGAATATTATATCTTACCATGAAACATAGAAATGAGATGCGATATCGCCTTTTAAGAATCATAAGAACTCTATTGCTTCGATACGTAGACATCTGCAAACGCTATTTCCTAGCGAGGAAGTGTCGCGTTCACATTCCTTTGAAGTGTAGACGAGGAATACAAGAGACTTAGCAAATCATATTATATCTTACCATGAAACATATATATGAGATGCAATATCCCGTTTTAAGAAGCATTTGAACTCTATTGCTTCGATACGTAGACATCTGCAAACGCTATTTCCTAGTAAGGAAGTGTCGCATTTACATTCATTTGAAGTGTAGACGAGGAATACATAACACTCCGCAAACCATATTATATCTTACCATGAAACATAGAAATGCGATGCGATATCGCGTTTTAAGGATCATAAGAACTCTATTGCTACGATACCTAGACATCTGCAGACGCTATTTCCTAGCAAGGAAGTGTCGCATTTACATTCATTTGAAGTGTAGACGAGAAATACATGACACTTCGCAAATCATGTTATATCCTACCATGAAATATAGAAATGAGATGCGATATCGCGTTTTATGAAGCATTAGAAAGCTAATGCTACGGTACGTAGACATCTGCAAACGCTATTTCCTTGCAAGGAAGTTTCGCATTTACATTCATTTGAAGTGTAGGCGAGGAATGCATAATACTTCGCAAATCATATTATATCTTACCATGAAACATAGAATTGAGATGCGATATCGCGTTTTAGGAATCATAAGAACTCCATTGCTACTATACGTAGACATATGCAAACGCTATATCCTTGCTAGGAAGTGTCGCATTCACAATCATTTGGAGTGTAGACGAGGAATGCATAAAACTTCGCAATGAATATTATATCTTACCATGAAACATAGAAATGAGATGCGATATCGCGTTTTAAGAATCATAAGAACCCTATTGCTTCGATACGTAGACATCTGCAAATGCTATTTCCTTGCAAGGAAGTGTCGCATTTACATTCATTTGAATCGTAGACGAGGAATGCATAACACTTCGCAATGAATATTATATCTTACCATGAAACATAGAAATGAGATGCGATATCGCCTTTTAAGAATCATAAGAACTCTATTGCTTCGATACGTAGACATCTGCAAACGCTATTTCCTAGCGAGGAAGTGTCGCGTTCACATTCCTTTGAAGTGTAGACGAGGAATACAAGAGACTTCGCAAATCATATTATATCTTACCATGAAACATAGAAATGAGATGCGATATCGCGTTTTAAGAATCATAAGAACTCTATTGCTACGATATGTAGACATCTGCAAACGCTATTTCCTAGCGTGGAAGTGTCGCATTTACAATCATTTGGAGTGTAGACGAGGAATACATAACACTTCGCAAATCATATTATATCTTACCATGAAATATAGAAATGAGATGCGATATCGAGTTTTAAGAATCATAAAAACTCTATTGCTACGATACGTAGACATCTGCAAACGCTATTTCCTTGCAAGGAAGTGTCGCATTTACATTCATTTGAATCGTAGACGAGGAATGCATATCACTTCGCAATGAATATTATATCTTACCATGAAACATAGAAATGAGATGCGATATCGCCTTTTAAGAATCATAAGAACTCTATTGCTTCGATACGTAGACATCTGCAAACGCTATTTCCTAGCGAGGAAGTGTCGCGTTCACATTCCTTTGAAGTGTAGACGAGGAATACAAGAGACTTCGCAAATCATATTATATCTTACCATGAAACATAGAAATGAGATGCGATATCGCGTTTTAAGAATCATAAGAACTCTATTGCTACGATACGTAGACATCTGCAAACGCTATTTCCTAGCGTGGAAGTGTCGCATTCACAATCATTTGGAGTGTAGACGAGGAATACATAACACTTCGCAAATCATATTATATCTTACCATGAAATATAGAAATGAGATGCGATATCGAGTTTTAAGAATCATAAAAACTCTATTGCTACGATACGTAGACATCTGCAAACGCTATTTCCTTGCAAGGAAGTGTCGCATTTACATTCATTTGAATCGTAGACGAGGAATGCATAACACTTCGCAATGAATATTATATCTTACCATGAAACATAGAAATGAGATGCGATATCGCCTTTTAAGAATCATAAGAACTCTATTGCTTCGATACGTAGACATCTGCAAACGCTATTTCCTAGCGAGGAAGTGTCGCGTTCACATTCCTTTGAAGTGTAGACGAGGAATACAAGAGACTTAGCAAATCATATTATATCTTACCATGAAACATATATATGAGATGCAATATCCCGTTTTAAGAAGCATTTGAACTCTATTGCTTCGATACGTAGACATCTGCAAACGCTATTTCCTAGTAAGGAAGTGTCGCATTTACATTCATTTGAAGTGTAGACGAGGAATACATAACACGCCGCAAACCATATTATATCTTACCATGAAACATAGAAATGCGATGCGATATCGCGTTTTAAGGATCATAAGAACTCTATTGCTACGATACCTAGACATCTGCAGACGCTATTTCCTAGCAAGGAAGTGTCGCATTTACATTCATTTGAAGTGTAGACGAGAAATACATGACACTTCGCAAATCATGTTATATCCTACCATGAAATATAGAAATGAGATGCGATATCGCGTTTTATGAAGCATTAGAAAGCTAATGCTACGGTACGTAGACATCTGCAAACGCTATTTCCTTGCAAGGAAGTTTCGCATTTACATTCATTTGAAGTGTAGGCGAGGAATGCATAATACTTCGCAAATCATATTATATCTTACCATGAAACATAGAATTGAGATGCGATATCGCGTTTTAGGAATCATAAGAACTCCATTGCTACTATACGTAGACATATGCAAACGCTATTTCCTTGCTAGGAAGTGTCGCATTCACAATCATTTGGAGTGTAGACGAGGAATGCATAAAACTTCGCAATGAATATTATATCTTACCATGAAACATAGAAATGAGATGCGATATCGCGTTTTAAGAATCATAAGAACCCTATTGCTTCGATACGTAGACATCTGCAAATGCTATTTCCTTGCAAGGAAGTGTCGCATTTACATTCATTTGAATCGTAGACGAGGAATGCATAACACTTCGCAATGAATATTATATCTTACCATGAAACATAGAAATGAGATGCGATATCGCCTTTTAAGAATCATAAGAACTCTATTGCTTCGATACGTAGACATCTGCAAACGCTATTTCCTAGCGAGGAAGTGTCGCGTTCACATTCCTTTGAAGTGTAGACGAGGAATACAAGAGACTTCGCAAATCATATTATATCTTACCATGAAACATAGAAATGAGATGCGATATCGCGTTTTAAGAATCATAAAAACTCTATTGCTACGATACGTAGACATCTGCAAACGCTATTTCCTAGCGAGGAAGTGTGGCATTCACATTCATTTGAAGTGTAGGCGAGGAATACATAACACTTCGCAAATCATATTATATCTTACCATGAAACATAGAAATGAGATGCGATATCGCCTTTTAAGAATCATAAAAACTCTATTGCTACGATACGTAGACATCTGCAAACGCTATTTCCTTGCAAGGAAGTGTTGCATTCACAATCATTTGGAGTGTAGACGAGGAATACATAACACTTCGCAAATCATATTATATCTTACCATGAAACATAGAAATGAGATGCGATATCGCGTTTTAAGAAGCATTGGAAAGCTACTGCTACGATACGTAGACATCTGCAAACGCTATTTCCTAGCGAGGAAGTATCGCATTCACATTCATTTGAATCGTATACGAGGAATGCATAACACTTCGCAATGAATATTATATCTTATCATGAAACATAGATATGAGATGCAATATCCCGTTTTAAGAAGCATTTGAACTCTATTGCTTCGATACGTAGACATCTGCAAACGCTATTTCCTAGTAAGGAAGTGTCGCATTTACATTCATTTGAAGTGTAGACGAGGAATACATAACACTTCGCAAATCATATTATATCTTACCATGAAACATAGAAATGCGATGCGATATCGCGTTTGGAGGATCATAAGAACTCTATTGCTACGATACCTAGACATCTGCAGACGCTATTTCCTAGCAAGGAAGTGTCGCATTTACATTCATTTGAAGTGTAGACGAGAAATACATGACACTTCGCAAATCATGTTATATCTTACCATGAAATATAGAAATGAGATGCGATATCGCGTTTTAAGAGGCATTAGAAATCTATTGCTACGATACGTAGACATCTGCAAACGCTATTTCCTTGCAAGGAAGTTTCGCATTTACATTCATTTGAAGTGTAGACGAGGAATGCATAACACTTCGCAAATCATATTATATCTTACCATGAAACATAGAATTGAGATGCGATATCGCGTTTTAAGAATCATAAGAACTCCATTGCTACGATACGTAGACATCTGCAAACGCTATTTCCTTGCAAGGAAGTGTCGCATTCACAATCATTTGGAGTGTAGACGAGGAATACATAACACTTCGCAAATCATATTATATCTTACCGTGAAATATAGAAATGAGATGCGATATCGCGTTTTAAGAATCATAAGAACTCTATTGCTACGATACGTAGACATCTGCAAACGCTATTTCCTAGCGTGGAAGTGTCGCATTCACAATCATTTGGAGTGTAGACGAGGAATACATAACACTTCGCAAATCATATTATATCTTACCATGAAATATAGAAATGAGATGCGATATCGAGTTTTAAGAATCATAAAAACTCTATTGCTACGATACGTAGACATCTGCAAACGCTATTTCCTTGCAAGGAAGTGTCGCATTTACATTCATTTGAATCGTAGACGAGGAATGCATAACACTTCGCAATGAATATTATATCTTACCATGAAACATAGAAATGAGATGCGATATCGCCTTTTAAGAATCATAAGAACTCTATTGCTTCGATACGTAGACATCTGCAAACGCTATTTCCTAGCGAGGAAGTGTCGCGTTCACATTCCTTTGAAGTGTAGACGAGGAATACAAGAGACTTAGCAAATCATATTATATCTTACCATGAAACATATATATGAGATGCAATATCCCGTTTTAAGAAGCATTTGAACTCTATTGCTTCGATACGTAGACATCTGCAAACGCTATTTCCTAGTAAGGAAGTGTCGCATTTACATTCATTTGAAGTGTAGACGAGGAATACATAACACTCCGCAAACCATATTATATCTTACCATGAAACATAGAAATGCGATGCGATATCGCGTTTTAAGGATCATAAGAACTCTATTGCTACGATACCTAGACATCTGCAGACGCTATTTCCTAGCAAGGAAGTGTCGCATTTACATTCATTTGAAGTGTAGACGAGAAATACATGACACTTCGCAAATCATGTTATATCCTACCATGAAATATAGAAATGAGATGCGATATCGCGTTTTAAGAAGCATTAGAAAGCTAATGCTACGGTACGTAGACATCTGCAAACGCTATTTCCTTGCAAGGAAGTTTCGCATTTACATTCATTTGAAGTGTAGGCGAGGAATGCATAATACTTCGCAAATCATATTATATCTTACCATGAAACATAGAATTGAGATGCGATATCGCGTTTTAGGAATCATAAGAACTCCATTGCTACTATACGTAGACATATGCAAACGCTATTTCCTTGCTAGGAAGTGTCGCATTCACAATCATTTGGAGTGTAGACGAGGAATGCATAAAACTTCGCAATGAATATTATATCTTACCATGAAACATAGAAATGAGATGCGATATCGCGTTTTAAGAATCATAAGAACCCTATTGCTTCGATACGTAGACATCTGCAAATGCTATTTCCTTGCAAGGAAGTGTCGCATTTACATTCATTTGAATCGTAGACGAGGAATGCATAACACTTCGCAATGAATATTATATCTTACCATGAAACATAGAAATGAGATGCGATATCGCGTTTTAAGAATCATAAGAACTCTATTGCTTCGATACGTAGACATCTGCAAACGCTATTTCCTAGCGAGGAAGTGTGGCATTCACATTCATTTGAAGTGTAGACGAGGAATACATAACACTTCGCAAATCATATTATATCTTACCGTGAAATATAGAAATGAGATGCGATATCGCGTTTTAAGAATCATAAGAACTCTATTGCTACGATACGTAGACATCTGCAAACGCTATTTCCTAGCGTGGAAGTGTCGCATTCACAATCATTTGGAGTGTAGACGAGGAATACATAACACTTCGCAAATCATATTATATCTTACCATGAAATATAGAAATGAGATGCGATATCGAGTTTTAAGAATCATAAAAACTCTATTGCTACGATACGTAGACATCTGCAAACGCTATTTCCTTGCAAGGAAGTGTCGCATTTACATTCATTTGAATCGTAGACGAGGAATGCATAACACTTCGCAATGAATATTATATCTTACCATGAAACATAGAAATGAGATGCGATATCGCCTTTTAAGAATCATAAGAACTCTATTGCTTCGATACGTAGACATCTGCAAACGCTATTTCCTAGCGAGGAAGTGTCGCGTTCACATTCCTTTGAAGTGTAGACGAGGAATACAAGAGACTTCGCAAATCATATTATATCTTACCATGAAACATAGAAATGAGATGCGATATCGCGTTTTAAGAATCATAAAAACTCTATTGCTACGATACGTAGACATCTGCAAACGCTATTTCCTAGCGAGGAAGTGTGGCATTCACATTCATTTGAAGTGTAGACGAGGAATACATAACACTTCGCAAATCATATTATATCTTACCATGAAACATAGAAATGAGATGCGATATCGCGTTTTAAGAATCATAAAAACTCTATTGCTACGATACGTAGACATCTGCAAACGCTATTTCCTTGCAAGGAAGTGTCGCACTTACATTCATTTGAAGTGTAGACGAGGAATGCATAACACTTCCCAAATCATATTATATCTTACCATGAAACATAGAAATGAGATGCGATATCGCGTTTTAAGAAGCATTAGAAAGCTATTGCTACGATACGTAGACACCTGCAAACGCTATTTCCTAGCGAGGAAGTATCGCATTCACATTCATTTGAAGTGTAGACGAGGAATACATAACACTTCGCAAATCATGTTATATCTTACCATGAAACATAAAAATGAGATGCGATATCGCGTTTTAAGAAGCATTAGGAATCTATTGCTACGATACGTAGACATCTGCAAACGCTATTTCTTTGCAAGGAATTGTCGCATTTACATTCATTTGAAGTGTAGACGAGGAATACATAACACTTCGCAAATCATATTATATCTTACCATGAAACATAGAAATGGGATGCGATATCGCGTTTTAAGAAGCATTGGAAAGCTACTGCTACGATACGTAGACATCTGCAAACGCTATTTCCTAGTAAGGAAGTGTCGCATTTACATTCATTTGAAGTGTAGACGAGGAATACATAACACTTCGCAAATCATATTATATCTTACCATGAAACATAGAAATGCGATGCGATATCGCGTTTTGAGGATCATAAGAACTCTATTGCTACGATACCTAGACATCTGCAGACGCTATTTCCTAGCAAGGAAGTGTCGCATTTACATTCATTTGAAGTGTAGACGAGAAATACATGACACTTCGCAAATCATGTTATATCTTACCATGAAATATAGAAATGAGATGCGATATCGCGTTTTAAGAAGCATTAGAAATCTATTGCTACGATACGTAGACATCTGCAAACGCTATTTCCTTGCAAGGAAGTTTCGCATTTACATTCATTTGAAGTGTAGACGAGGAATGCATAACACTTCGCAAATCATATTATATCTTACCATGAAACATAGAATTGAGATGCGATATCGCGTTTTAAGAATCATAAGAACTCCATTGCTACGATACGTAGACATCTGCAAACGCTATTTCCTTGCAAGGAAGTGTCGCATTCACAATCATTTGGAGTGTAGACGAGGAATACATAACACTTCGCAAATCATATTATATCTTACCGTGAAATATAGAAATGAGATGCGATATCGCGTTTTAAGAATCATAAGAACTCTATTGCTACGATACGTAGACATCTGCAAACGCTATTTCCTAGCGTGGAAGTGTCGCATTCACAATCATTTGGAGTGTAGACGAGGAATACATAACACTTCGCAAATCATATTATATCTTACCATGAAATATAGAAATGAGATGCGATATCGAGTTTTAAGAATCATAAAAACTCTATTGCTACGATACGTAGACATCTGCAAACGCTATTTCCTTGCAAGGAAGTGTCGCATTTACATTCATTTGAATCGTAGACGAGGAATGCATAACACTTCGCAATGAATATTATATCTCACCATGAAACATAGAAATGAGATGCGATATCGCCTTTTAAGAATCATAAGAACTCTATTGCTTCGATACGTAGACATCTGCAAACGCTATTTCCTAGCGAGGAAGTGTCGCGTTCACATTCCTTTGAAGTGTAGACGAGGAATACAAGAGACTTCGCAAATCATATTATATCTTACCATGAAACATAGATATGAGATGCAATATCCCGTTTTAAGAAGCATTTGAACTCTATTGCTTCGATACGTAGACATCTGCAAACGCTATTTCCTAGTAAGGAAGTGTCGCATTTACATTCATTTGAAGTGTAGACGAGGAATACATAACACTCCGCAAACCATATTATATCTTACCATGAAACATAGAAATGCGATGCGATATCGCGTTTTAAGGATCATAAGAACTCTATTGCTACGATACCTAGACATCTGCAGACGCTATTTCCTAGCAAGGAAGTGTCGCATTTACATTCATTTGAAGTGTAGACGAGAAATACATGACACTTCGCAAATCATGTTATATCTTACCATGAAATATAGAAATGAGATGCGATATCGCATTTTAAGAAGCATTAGAAAGCTAATGCTACGGTACGTAGACATCTGCAAACGCTATTTCCTTGCAAGGAAGTTTCGCATTTACATTCATTTGAAGTGTAGGCGAGGAATGCATAATACTTCGCAAATCATATTATATCTTACCATGAAACATAGAATTGAGATGCGATATCGCGTTTTAGGAATCATAAGAACTCCATTGCTACTATACGTAGACATATGCAAACGCTATTTCCTTGCAAGGAAGTGTCGCATTCACAATCATTTGGAGTGTAGACGAGGAATGCATAAAACTTCGCAATGAATATTATATCTTACCATGAAACATAGAAATGAGATGCGATATCGCGTTTTAAGAATCATAAGAACTCTATTGCTTCGATACGTAGACATCTGCAAATGCTATTTCCTTGCAAGGAAGTGTCGCATTTACATTCATTTGAATCGTAGACGAGGAATGCATAACACTTCGCAATGAATATTATATCTTACCATGAAACATAGAAATGAGATGCGATATCGCGTTTTAAGAATCATAAGAACTCTATTGCTTCGATACGTAGACATCTGCAAACGCTATTTCCTAGCGAGGAAGTGTGGCATTCACATTCATTTGAAGTGTAGACGAGGAATACATAACACTTCGCAAATTATATTATATCTTACCGTGAAATATAGAAATGAGATGCGATATCGCGTTTTAAGAATCATAAGAACTCTATTGCTACGATACGTAGACATCTGCAAACGCTATTTCCTAGCGTGGAAGTGTCGCATTCACAATCATTTGGAGTGTAGACGAGGAATACATAACACTTCGCAAATCATATTATTTCTTACCATGAAATATAGAAATGAGATGCGATATCGAGTTTTAAGAATCATAAAAACTCTATTGCTACGATACGTAGACATCTGCAAACGCTATTTCCTTGCAAGGAAGTGTCGCATTTACATTCATTTGAATCGTAGACGAGGAATGCATAACACTTCGCAATGAATATTATATCTTACCATGAAACATAGAAATGAGATGCGATATCGCCTTTTAAGAATCATAAGAACTCTATTGCTTCGATACGTAGACATCTGCAAACGCTATTTCCTAGCGAGGAAGTGTCGCGTTCACATTCCTTTGAAGTGTAGACGAGGAATACAAGAGACTTCGCAAATCATATTATATCTTACCATGAAACATAGAAATGAGATGCGATATCGCGTTTTAAGAATCATAAAAACTCTATTGCTACGATACGTAGACATCTGCAAACGCTATTTCCTAGCGAGGAAGTGTGGCATTCACATTCATTTGAAGTGTAGACGAGGAATACATAACACTTCGCAAATCATATTATATCTTACCATGAAACATAGAAATGAGATGCGATATCGCGTTTTAAGAATCATAAAAACTCTATTGCTACGATACGAAGACATCTGCAAACGCTATTTCCTTGCAAGGAAGTGTCGCATTCACAATCATTTGGAGTGTAGACGAGGAATACATAACACTTCGCAAATCATATTATATCTTACCGTGAAATATAGAAATGAGATGCGAAATCGCGTTTTAAGAATCATAAGAACTCTATTGCTACGATACGTAGACATCTGCAAACGCTATTTCCTAGCGTGGAAGTGTCGCATTCACAATCATTTGGAGTGTAGACGAGGAATACATAACTCTTCGCAAATCATATTATATCTTACCATGAAATATAGAAATGAGATGCGATATCGAGTTTTAAGAATCATAAAAACTCTATTGCTACGATACGTAGACATCTGCAAACGCTATTTCCTTGCAAGGAAGTGTCGCATTTACATTCATTTGAATCGTAGACGAGGAATGCATAACACTTCGCAATGAATATTATATCTTACCATGAAACATAGAAATGAGATGCGATATCGCCTTTTAAGAATCATAAGAACTCTATTGCTTCGATACGTAGACATCTGCAAACGCTATTTCCTAGCGAGGAAGTGTCGCGTTCACACTCCTTTGAAGTGTAGACGAGGAATACAAGAGACTTCGCAAATCATATTATATCTTACCATGAAACATAGAAATGAGATGCGATATCGCGTTTTAAGAATCATAAAAACTCTATTGCTACGATACGTAGACATCTGCAAACGCTATTTCCTAGCGAGGAAGTGTGGCATTCACATTCATTTGAAGTGTAGACGAGGAATACATAACACTTCGCAAATCATATTATATCTTACCATGAAACATAGAAATGAGATGCGATATCGCGTTTTAAGAATCATAAAAACTCTATTGCTACGATACGTAGACATCTGCAAACGCTATTTCCTTGCAAGGAAGTGTCGCATTTACATTCATTTGAAGTGTAGAGGAGGAATACATGACACTTCGCAAATCATACTATATCTTACCATGAAACATAGAAATGAGATGCGATATCGCGTTTTAAGAATCATAAGAACTCTATTGCTACGATACGTAGACATCTGCAAACGCTATTTCCTAGCGTGGAAGTGTCGCATTCACAATCATTTGGAGTGTAGACGAGGAATACATAACTCTTCGCAAATCATATTATATCTTACCATGAAATATAGAAATGAGATGCGATATCGAGTTTTAAGAATCATAAAAACTCTATTGCTACGATACGTAGACATCTGCAAACGCTATTTCCTTGCAAGGAAGTGTCGCATTTACATTCATTTGAATCGTAGACGAGGAATGCATAACACTTCGCAATGAATATTATATCTTACCATGAAACATAGAAATGAGATGCGATATCGCCTTTTAAGAATCATAAGAACTCTATTGCTTCGATACGTAGACATCTGCAAACGCTATTTCCTAGCGAGGAAGTGTCGCGTTCACACTCCTTTGAAGTGTAGACGAGGAATACAAGAGACTTCGCAAATCATATTATATCTTACCATGAAACATAGAAATGAGATGCGATATCGCGTTTTAAGAATCATAAAAACTCTATTGCTACGATACGTAGACATCTGCAAACGCTATTTCCTAGCGAGGAAGTGTGGCATTCACATTCATTTGAAGTGTAGACGAGGAATACATAACACTTCGCAAATCATATTATATCTTACCATGAAACATAGAAATGAGATGCGATATCGCGTTTTAAGAATCATAAAAACTCTATTGCTACGATACGTAGACATCTGCAAACGCTATTTCCTTGCAAGGAAGTGTCGCATTTACATTCATTTGAAGTGTAGAGGAGGAATACATGACACTTCGCAAATCATACTATATCTTACCATGAAACATAGAAATGAGATGCGATATCGCGTTTTAAGAAGCTTTAGAAAGCTATTGCTTCGATACGTAGACATCTGCAAACGCTATTTCCTTGCAAGGAAGTGTCGCATTTGCATTCATTTGAAGTGTTGACGAGGAATACATAACACTTCGCAAATCATATTGTATCTTACCATGAAACATAGAATTGAGATGCGATATCGCGTTTTAAGAATCATAAGAACTCCATTGCTACGATACGTAGACATCTGCAAACGCTATTTCCTTGCAAGGAAGTGTCGCATTCACAAACATTTGGAATGTAGACGAGGAATACATAACACTTCGCAAATCATATTATATCTTACCGTGAAATATAGAAATGAGATGCGATATCGAGTTTTAAGGATCATAAAAACTCTATTGCTACGATACGTAGACATCTGCAAACGCTATTTCCTTGCAAGGAAGTGTCGCATTTACATTCATTTGAATCGTAGACGAGGAATGCATAACACTTCGCAATGAATATTATATCTTACCATGAAACATAGAAATGAGGTGCGATATCGCGTTTTAAGAATCATAAGAACTCTATTGCTTCGATACGTAGACATCTGCAAACGCTATTTCCTTGCTAGGAAGTGTCGCATTTACATTCATTTGAGTCGTATACGAGGAATGCATAACACTTCGCAATGAATATTATATCTTATCATGAAACATAGATATGAGATGCAATATCTCGTTTTAAGAAGCATTTGAACTCTATTGCTACGATACCTAGACATCTGCAGACGCTATTTCCTAGCAAGGAAGAGTCGCATTTACATTCATTTGAATCGTAGACGAGGAATGCATAACACTTCGCAGTGAATATTATATCTTATCATGAAACATAGATATGAGATGCAATATCTCCTTTTAAGAATCATAAGAACTCTATTGCTGCGATACGTAGACATCTGCAAACGCTATTTCCTAGCGCGGAAGTGCGGCATTCACATTCATTTGAAGTGTAGACGAGGAATACATAACACTTCGCAAATCTTATTATATCTTACCATGAAACATAGAACTGAGATGCGATATCGCGTTTTAAGAATCATAAGAACTCTATTGCTGCGATACGTAGACATCTGCAAACGCTATTTCCTAGCGAGGAAGTGTGGCATTCACATTCATTTGAAGTGTAGACGAGGAATACATAACACTTCGCAAATCATGTTATAACTTACCATGAAACATAGAAATGAGATGCGATATCGCGTTTTAAGAAGCATTAGGAATCTATTGCTGCGATACGTAGACATCTGCAAACGCTATTTCTTTGCAAGGAAGTGTCGCATTTACATTCATTTGAAGTGTAGACGAGGAATACATAACACTTCGCAAATCATATTATATCTTACCATGAAACATAGTAATGGGATGCGATATCACCTTTTAAGAATCATAAAAACTCTATTGCTACGATACGTAGACATCTGCAAACGCTATTTCCTTGCAAGGAAGTGCCGACTTTACATTCATTTGAATCGTAGGCGAGGAATGCTTAACACTTCGCAATGAATATTATATCTTACCATGAAACATAGAATTGAGATGCGATATCGCGTTTTAAGAAGCATTAGAACTCTATTGCTACGAAACCTAGACATCTGCAAACGCTATTTCCTTGCAGGGAAGTGTCGCATTTACATTCATTTGAATTGTAGACGAGGAATGCATAACACTTCGCAATGAATATTATATCTTATCATGAAACATAGATATGAGATGCAATATCTCGTTTTAAGAAGCATTTGAACTCCATTGCTTCGATACGTAGACATCTGCAAACGCTATTTCCTTGCTAGGAAGTGTCGCATTTACATTCACTTGAAGTGTAGACGAGGAATACATAACACTTCGCAAATCAAATTATATCTTACCATGAAACATAGAAATGAGATGCGATATCGCGTTTTAAGAAGCATTAGGAATCTATTGCTACGATACGTAGACATCTGCAAACGCTATTTCCTAGCGAGGAAGTGTCGCATTCACATTCACTTGAAGTGTAGACGAGGAATACATAACCCTTCGCAAATCATATTATATCTTACCATGAAACATAGAATTGAGATGCGATATCGCGTTTTAAGAAGCATTAGAACTCTATTGCTACGATACCTAGACATCTGCAAACGCTATTACCTTGCAAGGAAATGTCGCATTTACATTCATTTGAATCGTAGACGAGGAATGCATAACACTACGCAATGAATATTATATCTTACCATGAAACATAGAATTGAGATGCGATATCGCGTTTTAAGAAGCATTAGAACTCTATTGCTACGATACCTAGACATCTGCAAACGCTATTACCTTGCAAGGAAGTGTCGCATTTACATTCATTTGAATCGTAGACGAGGAATGCATAACACTACGCAATGAATATTATATCTTACCATGAAACATAGAAATGAGTTGCGATATCGCGTTTTAAGAAGCATTAGAACTCTATTGCTACGATACCTAGACATCTGCAAACGCTATTTCCTTGCAAGGAAGTGTCGTATTTACATTCATTTGAGTCGTAGACGAGGAATGCATAACACTTCGCAATGAATATTATATCTCATCATGAAACATACAAATGAGATGCGATATCGCGTTTTAAGAATCATAAGAACTCTATTGCTACGATACGTAGACATCTGCAGACGCTATTTCCTTGCAAGGAAGTGTCGCATTTACATTCATTTGAAGTGTAGACGAGGAATACATGACACTTCGCAAATCATATTATATCTTACCATGAAACAAAGAAATGAGATGCAATATCGCGTTTTAAGAAGCATTAGAACGCTATCGCTACGATGCCTAGACATCTGCAGACACTATTTCCGAGCAAGGAAGTGTCGCAATTACATTCATTTGATGTGTAGACGAGGAATACATAACACTTCGCAAATCATATTATATCTTACCATGAAACATAGAAATGAGATGCGATATCGCGTTTTAAGAAGCATTGGAACTCTATCGCTACGATACCTAGACATCTGCAGACACTATTTCCTAGCAAGGAAGTGCCGCATTTACATTCATTTGAAGTGTAGACGAGGAATATATAACACTTCGCAAATCATATTATATCTTACCATGAAACATAGAAATGAGATGCGATATCGCGTTTTAAGAATCATAAGAACTCTATTGCTACGATACGTAGACATATGCAAACGCTATTCCCTTGCAAGGAAGTGTCGCATTTACATTCATTTGAAGTGCAGACGAGGAATACATAACACTTCGCAAATAATATTATATCTTCCCATGAAACATAGAAATGAGATGCGATATCGCGTTTTAAGAATCATAAGAACTCTATTGCTACGATACGTGGACATATGCAAACGCTATTCCCTTGCAAGGAAGTGTCGCATTTACATTCACTTGAAGTGCAGACGAGGAATACATAACACTTCGCAAATAATATTATATCTTACCATGAAACATAGAAATGAGATGCGATATCGCGTTTTAAGATGCATTAGAACTCTATTGCTACGATACGTAGACATCTGCAAACGCTATTCCCTTGCAAGGAAGTGTCGCATTTACATTCATTTGAAGTGCAGACAAGGAATACATAACAATTCGCAAATCATATTATATCTTACCATGAAACATAGAAATGAGATGCGATATCGCGTTTTAAGAAGCATTAGAACTCTATTGCTACGATACCTAGACATCTGCAAACGCTATTTCCTTGCAAGGAAGTGTCGCATTTACATTCATTTGAAGTGCAGACAAGGAATACATAACAATTCGCAAATCATATTATATCTTACCATGAAACATAGAAATGAGATGCGATATCGCGTTTTAAGAAGCATTACAACGCTATTGCTACGATGCCTAGACATCTGCAGACACTACTTCCGAGCAAGGAAGTGTCGCAATTACATTCATTTGAAATGTTGACGAGGAATACATAACACTTCGCAAATCATATTATATCTTACCATTAAACATAGAAATGAGATGCGATATCGCGTTTTAAGAAGCATTAGGAATCTATTGCTACGATACGTAGAAATCTGCAGACGCTATTTCCTTGCAAGGAAGTGTCGCATTTACATTCATTTGAAGTGTAGACGAGGAATACATGACACTTCGCAAATCATATTATATCCTACCATGAAACATAGAAATGAGATGCGATATCGCGTTTTAGGAAGCATTAGAAATCTATTGCTACGATACGTAGACATCTGCAAACGCTATTTCCTAGCGAGGAAGTGTCGCATTTACATTCATTTGAATCGTAGACGAGGAATGCATAACACTTCGCAATGAATATTATATCTTATCATGAAACATAGATATGAGATGCGATATCGCGTTTTAAGAATCATAAGAACTCTATTGCTACGATACGTAGACATCTGCAGACGCTATTTCCTTGCAAGGAAATGTCGCATTCACATTCATTTGAAGTGTAGACGAGGAATACATAACCCTTCGCAAATCATATTATATCTTACCATGAAACATAGAAATGAGATGCGATATCGCGTTTTATGAAGCATTAGAACGCTATCGCTACGATGCCTAGACATCTCCAGACACTATTTCCGAGCAAGGAAGTGTCGCAATTACATTCATTTGAAGTGTAGACGAGGAATACATAACACTTCGCAAATCATATTATATCTTACCATGAAACATAGAAATGAGATGCGATATCGCGTTTTAAGAAGCATTAGAACTCTATCGCTACGATACCTAGATATCTGCAGACACTATTTCCTAGCAAGGAAGTGCCGCATTTACATTCATTTGAAGTGTAGACGAGGAATATGTAACACTTCGCAAATCATATTATATCTTACCATGAAACATAGAAATGAGATGCGATATCGCGTTTTAAGAATCATAAGAACTCTATAGCTACGATACGTAGACATCTGCAGACGCTATTTCCTTGCAAGGAAGTGTCGCATTTACATTCATTTGAAGTGTAGACGAGGAATACATGACACTTCGCAAATCATATTATATCCTACCATGAAACATAGAAATGAGATGCGATATCGCGTTTTAGGAAGCATTAGAAATCTATTGCTACGATACGTAGACATCTGCAAACGCTATTTCCTAGCGAGGAAGTGTCGCATTCACATTCATTTGAAGTGTAGACGAGGAATACATAACCCTTCGCAAATTATATTATATCTTACCATGAAACATAGAAATGAGATGCGATATCGCGTTTTAAGAAGCATTAGAACTCTATCGCTACGATACCTAGACATCTGCAGACACTATTTCCTAGCAAGGAAGTGCCGCATTTACATTCATTTGAAGTGTAGACGAGGAATATGTAACACTTCGCAAATCATATTATATCTTACCATGAAACATAGAAATGAGATGCGATATCGCGTTTTAAGAATCATAAGAACTCTATAGCTACGATACGTAGACATCTGCAGACGCTATTTCCTTGCAAGGAAGTGTCGCATTTACATTCATTTGAAGTGTAGACGAGGAATACATGACACTTCGCAAATCATATTATATCCTACCATGAAACATAGAAATGAGATGCGATATCGCGTTTTAAGAAGCATTAGAAATCTATTGCTACGATACGTAGACATCTGCAAACGCTATTTCCTAGCGAGGAAGTGTCGCATTCACATTCATTTGAAGTGTAGACGAGGAATACATAACCCTTCGCAAATTATATTATATCTTACCATGAAACATAGAAATGAGATGCGATATCGTGTTTTAAGAAGCATTAGAACGCTATCGCTACGATGCCTAGACATCAGCAGACACTATTTCCGAGCAAGGAAGTGTCGCAATTACATTCATTTGAAGTGTAGACGAGGAATACATAACACTTCGCAAATCATATTATATCTTACCATGAAACATAGAAATGAGATGCGATATCGCGTTTTAAGAAGCATTAGAACTCTATCGCTACGATACCTAGACATCTGCAGACACTATTTCCTAGCAAGGAAGTGCCGCATTTACATTCATTTGAAGTGTAGACGAGGAATATGTAACACTTCGCAAATCATATTATATCTTACCATGAAACATAGAAATGAGATGCGATATCGCGTTTTAAGAATCATAAGAACTCTATAGCTACGATACGTAGACATCTGCAGAGGCTATTTCCTTGCAAGGAAGTGTCGCATTTACATTCATTTGAAGTGTAGACGAGGAATACATGACACTTCGCAAATCATATTATATCCTACCATGAAACATAGAAATGAGATGCGATATCGCGTTTTAAGAAGCATTAGAAATCTATTGCTACGATACGTAGACATCTGCAAACGCTATTTCCTAGCGAGGAAGTGTCGCATTCACATTCATTTGAAGTGTAGACGAGGAATACATAACCCTTCGCAAATTATATTATATCTTACCATGAAACATTGAAATGAGATGCGATATCGTGTTTTAAGAAGCATTAGAACGCTATCGCTACGATGCCTAGACATCTGCAGACACTATTTCCGAGCAAGGAAGTGTCGCAATTACATTCATTTGAAGTGTAGACGAGGAATACATAACACTTCGCAAATCATATTATATCTTACCATGAAACATAGAAATGATATGCGATATCGCGTTTTAAGAAGCATTAGGAGTCTTTTGCTACGATACGTAGACATCTGCAAACGCTATTTCTTTGCAAGGAAGTGTCGCATTTACATTCACTTGAAGTGTAGACGAGGAATACATAACACTTCGCAAATCATATTATATCTTACCATGAAGCATAGAAATGAGTGCGATATCGCGTTTTAAGAAGCATTAGAATTCTATTGCTACGATACCTAGACATCTGCAGACTCTATTTCCTAGCAAGGAAGTGTCGCATTTACATTCATTTGAAGAGTAGACGAGGAATATATAACACTTCGCAATGTATATTATATCTTATCATGAAACATAGATATGAGATGCAATATCTCGTTTTAAGAAGCATTTGAACTCTATTGCTTCGATACGTAGACATCTCCAAACGCTATTTCCTTGCAAGGAAGTGTCGCATTTACAATCATTTGAATCGTAGACGGGGAATGCATAACACTTCGCAAATCATATTGTATCTTACCATGAAACATAGAATTGAGATGCGATATCGCGTTTTAAGAATCATAAGAACTCCATTGCTACGATACGTAGACATCTGCAGACGCTATTTCCTTGCAAGGAAGTGTCGCATTTACATTCATTTGAAGTGTAGACGAGGAATACATGACACTTCGCAAATCATATTATATCCTACCATGAAACATAGAAATGATATGCGATATCGCGTTTTAAGAAGCATTAGAACTCTATTGCTACGATAGGTAGACATCTGTAAACGCTATTTTCTTGCAAGGAAGTGTCGCATTTACATTCATTTGAAGTGTAGACGAGGAATACATAACACTTCGCAAATCTTATTATATCTTAACATGAAACATAGAACTGAGATGCGATATCGCGTTTTAAGAATCATAAGAACTCTATTGCTGCGATACGTAGACATCTGCAAACGCTATTTCCTAGCGAGGAAGTGTGGCATTCACATTCATTTGAAGTGTAGACGAGGAATACATAACACTTCGCAAATCATGTTATAACTTACCATGAAACATAGAAATGAGATGCGATATCGCGTTTTAAGAAGCATTAGGAATCTATTGCTGCGATACGTAGACATCTGCAAACGCTATTTCTTTGCAAGGAAGTGTCGCATTTACATTCATTTGAAGTGTAGACGAGGAATACATAACACTTCGCAAATCATATTATATCTTACCATGAAACATAGAAATGAAATGCGATATCGCGTTCTAAGAATCATAAGAACTCTATTGCTACGATACGTAGACATCTGCAAACACAATTTCCTAGCGTGGAAGTGTGGCATTCGCATTCATTTGAAGTGTAGACGAGGAATACATAACACTTCGCAAATCATATTATATCTTACCATGAAACATAGTAATGGGATGCGATATCACCTTTTAAGAATCATAAAAACTCTGTTGCTACGATACGTAGACATCTGCAAACGCTATTTCCTTGCAAGGAAGTGTGGCATTCACATTCATTTGAAGTGTAGACGAGGAATACATAACACTTCGCAAATCATATTATATCTTACCATGAAACATAGAAATGAGATGCGATATCGCGTTTTAAGAATCATAAAAACTCTATTGCTACGATACGTAGACATCTGCAAACGCTATTTCCTTGCAAGGAAGTGTCGCATTCACAATCATTTGGAGTGTAGACGAGGAATACATAACACTTCGCAAATCATATTATATCTTACCGTGAAATATAGAAATGAGATGCGATATCGCGTTTTAAGAATCATAAGAACTCTATTGCTACGATACGTAGACATCTGCAAACGCTATTTCCTAGCGTGGAAGTGTCGCATTCACAATCATTTGGAGTGTAGACGAGGAATACATAACTCTTCGCAAATCATATTATATCTTACCATGAAATATAGAAATGAGATGCGATATCGAGTTTTAAGAATCATAAAAACTCTATTGCTACGATACGTAGACATCTGCAAACGCTATTTCCTTGCAAGGAAGTGTCGCATTTACATTCATTTGAATCGTAGACGAGGAATGCATAACACTTCGCAATGAATATTATATCTTACCATGAAACATAGAAATGAGATGCGATATCGCCTTTTAAGAATCATAAGAACTCTATTGCTTCGATACGTAGACATCTGCAAACGCTATTTCCTAGCGAGGAAGTGTCGCGTTCACACTCCTTTGAAGTGTAGACGAGGAATACAAGAGACTTCGCAAATCATATTATATCTTACCATGAAACATAGAAATGAGATGCGATATCGCGTTTTAAGAATCATAAAAACTCTATTGCTACGATACGTAGACATCTGCAAACGCTATTTCCTAGCGAGGAAGTGTGGCATTCACATTCATTTGAAGTGTAGACGAGGAATACATAACACTTCGCAAATCATATTATATCTTACCATGAAACATAGTAATGGGATGCGATATCACCTTTTAAGAATCATAAAAACTCTATTGCTACGATACGTAGACATCTGCAAACGCTATTTCCTTGCAAGGAAGTGTGGCATTCACATTCATTTGAAGTGTAGACGAGGAATACATAACACTTCGCAAATCATATTATATCTTACCATGAAACATAGAAATGAGATGCGATATCGCGTTTTAAGAATCATAAAAACTCTATTGCTACGATACGTAGACATCTGCAAACGCTATTTCCTTGCAAGGAAGTGTCGCATTCACAATCATTTGGAGTGTAGACGAGGAATACATAACACTTCGCAAATCATATTATATCTTACCGTGAAATATAGAAATGAGATGCGATATCGCGTTTTAAGAATCATAAGAACTCTATTGCTACGATACGTAGACATCTGCAAACGCTATTTCCTAGCGTGGAAGTGTCGCATTCACAATCATTTGGAGTGTAGACGAGGAATACATAACTCTTCGCAAATCATATTATATCTTACCATGAAATATAGAAATGAGATGCGATATCGAGTTTTAAGAATCATAAAAACTCTATTGCTACGATACGTAGACATCTGCAAACGCTATTTCCTTGCAAGGAAGTGTCGCATTTACATTCATTTGAATCGTAGACGAGGAATGCATAACACTTCGCAATGAATATTATATCTTACCATGAAACATAGAAATGAGATGCGATATCGCCTTTTAAGAATCATAAGAACTCTATTGCTTCGATACGTAGACATCTGCAAACGCTATTTCCTAGCGAGGAAGTGTCGCGTTCACACTCCTTTGAAGTGTAGACGAGGAATACAAGAGACTTCGCAAATCATATTATATCTTACCATGAAACATAGAAATGAGATGCGATATCGCGTTTTAAGAATCATAAAAACTCTATTGCTACGATACGTAGACATCTGCAAACGCTATTTCCTAGCGAGGAAGTGTGGCATTCACATTCATTTGAAGTGTAGACGAGGAATACATAACACTTCGCAAATCATATTATATCTTACCATGAAACATAGAAATGAGATGCGATATCGCGTTTTAAGAATCATAAAAACTCTATTGCTACGATACGTAGACATCTGCAAACGCTATTTCCTTGCAAGGAAGTGTCGCATTTACATTCATTTGAAGTGTAGAGGAGGAATACATGACACTTCGCAAATCAAACTATATCTTACCATGAAACATAGAAATGAGATGCGATATCGCGTTTTAAGAAGCTTTAGAAAGCTATTGCTTCGATACGTAGACATCTGCAAACGCTATTTCCTTGCAAGGAAGTGTCGCATTTGCATTCATTTGAAGTGTTGACGAGGAATACATAACACTTCGCAAATCATATTATATCTTACCATGAAACATAGAAATGAGATGCGATATCGCGTTTTAAGAAGCATTAGAACTCTATTGCTACGATAGGTAGACATCTGTAAACGCTATTTTCTTGCAAGGAACTGTCGCATTTACATTCATTTGAAGTGTAGACGAGGAATGCATAACACTTCGCAATGAATATTATATCTTACCATGAAACATAGAAATGAGATGCGATATCGCCTTTTAAGAATCATAAGAACTCTATTGCTTCGATACGTAGACATCTGCAAACGTTATTTCCTAGCGAGGAAGTGTCGCGTTCACACTCCTTTGAAGTGTAGACGAGGAATACAAGAGACTTCGCAAATCATATTATATCTTACCATGAAACATAGAAATGAGATGCGATATCGCGTTTTAAGAATCATAAAAACTCTATTGCTACGATACGTAGACATCCGCAGACACTATTTCCGAGCAAGGAAGTGTCGCAATTACATTCATTTGAAGTGTAGACGAGGAATACATAACACTTCGCAAATCATATTATATCTTACCATGAAACATAGAAATGAGATGCGATATCGCGTTTTAAGAAGCATTAGAACTCTATCGCTACGATACCTAGACATCTGCAGACACTATTTCCTAGCAAGGAAGTGCCGCATTTACATTCATTTGAAGTGTAGACGAGGAATATGTAACACTTCGCAAATCATATTATATCTTACCATGAAACATAGAAATGAGATGCGATATCGCGTTTTAAGAATCATAAGAACTCTATAGCTACGATACGTAGACATCTGCAGAGGCTATTTCCTTGCAAGGAAGTGTCGCATTTACATTCATTTGAAGTGTAGACGAGGAATACATGACACTTCGCAAATCATATTATATCCTACCATGAAACATAGAAATGAGATGCGATATCGCGTTTTAAGAAGCATTAGAAATCTATTGCTACGATACGTAGACATCTGCAAACGCTATTTCCTAGCGAGGAAGTGTCGCATTCACATTCATTTGAAGTGTAGACGAGGAATACATAACCCTTCGCAAATTATATTATATCTTACCATGAAACATAGAAATGAGATGCGATATCGTGTTTTAAGAAGCATTAGAACGCTATCGCTACGATGCCTAGACATCTGCAGACACTATTTCCGAGCAAGGAAGTGTCGCAATTACATTCATTTGAAGTGTAGACGAGGAATACATAACACTTCGCAAATCATATTATATCTTACCATGAAACATAGAAATGATATGCGATATCGCGTTTTAAGAAGCATTAGGAGTCTTTTGCTACGATACGTAGACATCTGCAAACGCTATTTCTTTGCAAGGAAGTGTCGCATTTACATTCATTTGAAGTGTAGACGAGGAATACATAACACTTCGCAAATCATATTATATCTTACCATGAAACATAGAAATGAGTGCGATATCGCGTTTTAAGGAGCATTAGAATTCTATTGCTACGATACCTAGACATCTGCAGACTCTATTTCCTAGCAAGGAAGTGTCGCATTTACATTCATTTGAAGAGTAGACGTGGAATATATAACACTTCGCAATGTATATTATATCTTATCATGAAACATAGATATGAGATGCAATATCTCGTTTTAAGAAGCATTTGAACTCTATTGCTTCGATACGTAGACATCTCCAAACGCTATTTCCTTGCAAGGAAGTGTCGCATTTACAATCATTTGAATCGTAGACGGGGAATGCATAACACTTCGCAAATCATATTGTATCTTACCATGAAACATAGAATTGAGATGCGATATCGCGTTTTAAGAATCATAAGAACTCCATTGCTACGATACGTAGACATCTGCAGACGCTATTTCCTTGCAAGGAAGTGTCGCATTTACATTCATTTGAAGTGTAGACGAGGAATACATGACACTTCGCAAATCATATTATATCCTACCATGAAACATAGAAATGAGATGCGATATCGCGTTTTAAGAAGCATTAGAACTCTATTGCTACGATAGGTAGACATCTGTAAACGCTATTTTCTTGCAAGGAAGTGTCGCATTTACATTCATTTGAAGTGTAGACGAGGAATACATAACACTTCGCAAATCTTATTATATCTTACCATGAAACATAGAACTGTGATGCGATATCGCGTTTTAAGAATCATAAGAACTCTATTGCTGCGATACGTAGACATCTGCAAACGCTATTTCCTAGCGAGGAAGTGTGGCATTCACATTCATTTGAAGTGTAGACGAGGAATACATAACACTTCGCAAATCATGTTATAACTTACCATGAAACATAGAAATGAGATGCGATATCGCGTTTTAAGAAGCATTAGGAATCTATTGCTGCGATACGTAGACATCTGCAAACGCTATTTCTTTGCAAGGAAGTGTCGCATTTACATTCATTTGAAGTGTAGACGAGGAATACATAACACTTCGCAAATCATATTATATCTTACCATGAAACATAGAAATGAGATGCGATATCGCGTTCTAGGAATCATAAGAACTCTATTGCTACGATACGTAGACATCTGCAAACACAATTTCCTAGCGTGGAAGTGTCGCATTCACATTCATTTGAAGTGTAGACGAGGAATACATAACCCTTCGCAAATTATATTATATCTTACCATGAAACATAGAAATGAGATGCGATATCGCGTTTTAAGAAGCATTAGAAATCTATTGCTACGATACGTAGACATCTGCAAACGCTATTTCCTAGCGAGGAAGTGTCGCATTCACATTCATTTGAAGTGTAGACGAGGAATACATAACCCTTCGCAAATTATATTATATCTTACCATGAAACATAGAAATGAGATGCGATATCGTGTTTTAAGAAGCATCAGAACGCTATCGCTACGATGCCTAGACACCTGCAGACACTATTTCCGAGCAAGGAAGTGTCGCAATTACATTCATTTGAAGTGTAGACGAGGAATACATAACACTTCGCAAATCATATTATATCTTACCATGAAACATAGAAATGAGATGCGATATCGCGTTTTAAGAAGCATTAGAACTCTATCGCTACGATACCTAGACATCTGCAGACACTATTTCCTAGCAAGGAAGTGCCGCATTTACATTCATTTGAAGTGTAGACGAGGAATATGTAACACTTCGCAAATCATATTATATCTTACCATGAAACATAGAAATGAGATGCGATATCGCGTTTTAAGAATCATAAGAACTCTATAGCTACGATACGTAGACATCTGCAGAGGCTATTTCCTTGCAAGGAAGTGTCGCATTTACATTCATTTGAAGTGTAGACGAGGAATACATGACACTTCGCAAATCATATTATATCCTACCATGAAACATAGAAATGAGATGCGATATCGCGTTTTAAGAAGCATTAGAAATCTATTGCTACGATACGTAGACATCTGCAAACGCTTTTTCCTAGCGAGGAAGTGTCGCATTCACATTCATTTGAAGTGTAGACGAGGAATACATAACCCTTCGCAAATTATATTATATCTTACCATGAAACATAGAAATGAGATGCGATATCGTGTTTTAAGAAGCATTAGAACGCTATCGCTACGATGCCTAGACATCTGCAGACACTATTTCCGAGCAAGGAAGTGTCGCAATTACATTCATTTGAAGTGTAGACGAGGAATACATAACACTTCGCAAATCATATTATATCTTACCATGAAACATAGAAATGATATGCGATATCGCGTTTTAAGAAGCATTAGGAGTCTTTTGCTACGATACGTAGACATCTGCAAACGCTATTTCTTTGCAAGGAAGTGTCGCATTTACATTCATTTGAAGTGTAGACGAGGAATACATGACACTTCGCAAATCATATTATATCCTACCATGAAACATAGAAATGAGATGCGATATCGCGTTTTAAGAAGCATTAGAAATCTATTGCTACGATACGTAGACATCTGCAAACGCTATTTCCTAGCGAGGAAGTGTCGCATTCACATTCATTTGAAGTGTAGACGAGGAATACATAACCCTTCGCAAATTATATTATATCTTACCATGAAACATAGAAATGAGATGCGATATCGTGTTTTAAGAAGCATTAGAACGCTATCGCTACGATGCCTAGACACCTGCAGACACTATTTCCGAGCAAGGAAGTGTCGCAATTACATTCATTTGAAGTGTAGACGAGGAATACATAACACTTCGCAAATCATATTATATCTTACCATGAAACATAGAAATGAGATGCGATATCGCGTTTTAAGAAGCATTAGAACTCTATCGCTACGATACCTAGACATCTGCAGACACTATTTCCTAGCAAGGAAGTGCCGCATTTACATTCATTTGAAGTGTAGACGAGGAATATGTAACACTTCGCAAATCATATTATATCTTACCATGAAACATAGAAATGAGATGCGATATCGCGTTTTAAGAATCATAAGAACTCTATAGCTACGATACGTAGACATCTGCAGAGGCTATTTCCTTGCAAGGAAGTGTCGCATTTACATTCATTTGAAGTGTAGACGAGGAATACATGACACTTCGCAAATCATATTATATCCTACCATGAAACATAGAAATGAGATGCGATATCGCGTTTTAAGAAGCATTAGAAATCTATTGCTACGATACGTAGACATCTGCAAACACTATTTCCTAGCGAGGAAGTGTCGCATTCACATTCATTTGAAGTGTAGACGAGGAATACATAACCCTTCGCAAATTATATTATATCTTACCATGAAACATAGAAATGAGATGCGATATCGTGTTTTAAGAAGCATTAGAACGCTATCGCTACGATGCCTAGACATCTGCAGACACTATTTCCTTGCAAGGAAGTGTCGCATTCACAATCATTTGGAGTGTAGACGAGGAATACATAACACTTCGCAAATCATATTATATCTTACCGTGAAATATAGAAATGAGATGCGATATCGCGTTTTAAGAATCATAAGAACTCTATTGCTACGATACGTAGACATCTGCAAACGCTATTTCCTAGCGTGGAAGTGTCGCATTCACAATCATTTGGAGTGTAGACGAGGAATACATAACTCTTCGCAAATCATATTATATCTTACCATGAAATATAGAAATGAGATGCGATATCGAGTTTTAAGAATCATAAAAACTCTATTGCTACGATACGTAGACATCTGCAAACGCTATTTCCTTGCAAGGAAGTGTCGCATTTACATTCATTTGAATCGTAGACGAGGAATGCATAACACTTCGCAATGAATATTATATCTTACCATGAAACATAGAAATGAGATGCGATATCGCCTTTTAAGAATCATAAGAACTCTATTGCTTCGATACGTAGACATCTGCAAACGCTATTTCCTAGCGAGGAAGTGTCGCGTTCACACTCCTTTGAAGTGTAGACGAGGAATACAAGAGACTTCGCAAATCATATTATATCTTACCATGAAACATAGAAATGAGATGCGATATCGCGTTTTAAGAATCATAAAAACTCTATTGCTACGATACGTAGACATCTGCAAACGCTATTTCCTAGCGAGGAAGTGTGGCATTCACATTCGTTTGAAGTGTAGACGAGGAATACATAACACTTCGCAAATCATATTATATCTTACCATGAAACATAGAAATGAGATGCGATATCGCGTTTTAAGAATCATAAAAACTCTATTGCTACGATACGTAGACATCTGCAAACGCTATTTCCTTGCAAGGAGGTGTCGCATTTACATTCATTTGAAGTGTAGAGGAGGAATACATGACACTTCGAAAATCAAACTATATCTTACCATGAAACATAGAAATGAGATGCGATATCGCGTTTTAAGAAGCTTTAGAAAGCTATTGCTTCGATACGTAGACATCTGCAAACGCTATTTCCTTGCAAGGAAGTGTCGCATTTGCATTCATTTGAAGTGTTGACGAGGAATACATAACACTTCGCAAATCATATTATATCTTACCATGAAACATAGAAATGAGATGCGATATCGCGTTTTAAGAAGCATTAGAACTCTATTGCTACGATAGGTAGACATCTGTAAACGCTATTTTCTTGCAAGGAACTGTCGCATTTACATTCATTTGAAGTGTAGACGAGGAATGCATAACCCTTCGCAAATTATATTATATCTTACCATGAAACATAGAAATGAGATGCGATATCGTGTTTTAAGAAGCATTAGAACGCTATCGCTACGATGCCTAGACATCTGCAGACACTATTTCCGAGCAAGGAAGTGTCGCAATTACATTCATTTGAAGTGTAGACGAGGAATACATAACACTTCGCAAATCATATTATATCTTACCATGAAACATAGAAATGATATGCGATATCGCGTTTTAAGAAGCATTAGGAGTCTTTTGCTACGATACGTAGACATCTGCAAACGCTATTTCTTTGCAAGGAAGTGTCGCATTTACATTCATTTGAAGTGTAGACGAGGAATACATAACACTTCGCAAATCATATTATATCTTACCATGAAACATAGAAATGAGTGCGATATCGCGTTTTAAGGAGCATTAGAATTCTATTGCTACGATACCTAGACATCTGCAGACTCTATTTCCTAGCAAGGAAGTGTCGCATTTACATTCATTTGAAGAGTAGACGTGGAATATATAACACTTCGCAATGTATATTATATCTTATCATGAAACATAGATATGAGATGCAATATCTCGTTTTAAGAAGCATTTGAACTCTATTGCTTCGATACGTAGACATCTCCAAACGCTATTTCCTTGCAAGGAAGTGTCGCATTTACAATCATTTGAATCGTAGACGGGGAATGCATAACACTTCGCAAATCATATTGTATCTTACCATGAAACATAGAATTGAGACGCGATATCGCGTTTTAAGAATCATAAGAACTCCATTGCTACGATACGTAGACATCTGCAGACGCTATTTCCTTGCAAGGAAGTGTCGCATTTACATTCATTTGAAGTGTAGACGAGGAATACATGACACTTCGCAAATCATATTATATCCTACCATGAAACATAGAAATGAGATGCGATATCGCGTTTTAAGAAGCATTAGAACTCTATTGCTACGATACGTAGACATCTGCAAACGCTATTTCCTAGCGAGGAAGTGTGGCATTCACATTCATTTGAAGTGTAGACGAGGAATACATAACACTTCGCAAATCATGTTATAACTTACCATGAAACATAGAAATGAGATGCGATATCGCGTTTTAAGAAGCATTAGGAATCTATTGCTGCGATACGTAGACATCTGCAAACGCTATTTCTTTGCAAGGAAGTGTCGCATTTACATTCATTTGAAGTGTAGACGAGGAATACATAACACTTCGCAAATCATATTATATCTTACCATGAAACATAGAAATGAGATGCGATATCGCGTTCTAGGAATCATAAGAACTCTATTGCTACGATACGTAGACATCTGCAAACACAATTTCCTAGCGTGGAAGTGTGGCATTCGCATTCATTTGAAGTGTAGACGAGGAATACATAACACTTCGCAAATCATATTATATCTTACCATGAAACATAGTAATGGGATGCGATATCACCTTTTAAGAATCATAAAAACTCTATTGCTACGATACGTAGACATCTGCAAACGCTATTTCCTTGCAAGGAAGTGTGGCATTCACATTCATTTGAAGTGTAGACGGGGAATACATAACACTTCGCAAATCATATTATATCTTACCATGAAACATAGAAATGAGATGCGATATCGCGTTTTAAGAATCATAAAAACTCTATTGCTACGATACGTAGACATCTGCAAACGCTATTTCCTTGCAAGGAAGTGTCGCATTCACAATCATTTGGAGTGTAGACGAGGAATACATAACACTTCGCAAATCATATTATATCTTACCGTGAAATATAGAAATGAGATGCGATATCGCGTTTTAAGAATCATAAGAACTCTATTGCTACGATACGTAGACATCTGCAAACGCTATTTCCTAGCGTGGAAGTGTCGCATTCACAATCATTTGGAGTGTAGACGGGGAATACATAACTCTTCGCAAATCATATTATATCTTACCATGAAATATAGAAATGAGATGCGATATCGAGTTTTAAGAATCATAAAAACTCTATTGCTACGATACGTAGACATCTGCAAACGCTATTTCCTTGCAAGGAAGTGTCGCATTTACATTCATTTGAATCGTAGACGAGGAATGCATAACACTTCGCAGTGAATATTATATCTTACCATGAAACATAGAAATGAGATGGGATATCGCCTTTTAAGAATCATAAGAACTCTATTGCTTCGATACGTAGACATCTGCAAACGCTATTTCCTAGCGAGGAAGTGTCGCGTTCACACTCCTTTGAAGTGTAGACGAGGAATACAAGAGACTTCGCAAATCATATTATATCTTACCATGAAACATAGAAATGAGATGCGATATCGCGTTTTAAGAATCATAAAAACTCTATTGCTACGATACGTAGACATCTGCAAACGCTATTTCCTAGCGAGGAAGTGTGGCATTCACATTCATTTGAAGTGTAGACGAGGAATACATAGCACTTCGCAAATCATATTATATCTTACCATGAAACATAGAAATGAGATGCGATATCGCGTTTTAAGAATCATAAAAACTCTATTGCTACGATACGTAGACATCTGCAAACGCTATTTCCTTGCAAGGAAGTGTCGCATTTACATTCATTTGAAGTGTAGAGGAGGAATACATGACACTTCGCAAATCATACTATATCTTACCATGAAACATAGAAATGAGATGCGATATAGCGTTTTAAGAAGCTTTAGAAAGCTATTGCTTCGATACGTAGACATCTGCAAACGCTATTTCCTTGCAAGGAAGTGTCGCATTTGCATTCATTTGAAGTGTTGACGAGGAATACATAACACTTCGCAAATCATATTATATCTTACCATGAAACATAGAAATGAGATGCGATATCGCGTTTTAAGAAGCATTAGAACTCTATTGCTACGATAGGTAGACATCTGTAAACGCTATTTTCTTGCAAGGAAGTGTCGCATTTACATTCATTTGAAGTGTAGACGAGGAATGCATAACACTTCGCAATGAATATTATATCTTACCATGAAACATAGAAATGATATGCGATATCGCGTTTTAAGAAGCATTAGGAGTCTTTTGCTACGATACGTAGACATCTGCAAACGCTATTTCTTTGCAAGGAAGTGTCGCATTTACATTCATTTGAAGTGTAGACGAGGAATACATAACACTTCGCAAATCATATTATATCTTACCATGAAACATAGAAATGAGTGCGATATCGCGTTTTAAGGAGCATTAGAATTCTATTGCTACGATACCTAGACATCTGCAGACTCTATTTCCTAGCAAGGAAGTGTCGCATTTACATTCATTTGAAGAGTAGACGTGGAATATATAACACTTCGCAATGTATATTATATCTTATCATGAAACATAGATATGAGATGCAATATCTCGTTTTAAGAAGCATTTGAACTCTATTGCTTCGATACGTAGACATCTCCAAACGCTATTTCCTTGCAAGGAAGTGTCGCATTTACAATCATTTGAATCGTAGACGGGGAATGCATAACACTTCGCAAATCATATTGTATCTTACCATGAAACATAGAATTGAGATGCGATATCGCGTTTTAAGAATCATAAGAACTCCATTGCTACGATACGTAGACATCTGCAGACGCTATTTCCTTGCAAGGAAGTGTCGCATTTACATTCATTTGAAGTGTAGACGAGGAATACATGACACTTCGCAAATCATATTATATCCTACCATGAAACATAGAAATGAGATGCGATATCGCGTTTTAAGAAGCATTAGAACTCTATTGCTACGATAGGTAGACATCTGTAAACGCTATTTTCTTGCAAGGAAGTGTCGCATTTACATTCATTTGAAGTGTAGACGAGGAATACATAACACTTCGCAAATCTTATTATATCTTACCATGAAACATAGAACTGTGATGCGATATCGCGTTTTAAGAATCATAAGAACTCTATTGCTGCGATACGTAGACATCTGCAAACGCTATTTCCTAGCGAGGAAGTGTGGCATTCACATTCATTTGAAGTGTAGACGAGGAATACATAACACTTCGCAAATCATGTTATAACTTACCATGAAACATAGAAATGAGATGCGATATCGCGTTTTAAGAAGCATTAGGAATCTATTGCTGCGATACGTAGACATCTGCAAACGCTATTTCTTTGCAAGGAAGTGTCGCATTTACATTCATTTGAAGTGTAGACGAGGAATACATAACACTTCGCAAATCATATTATATCTTACCATGAAACATAGAAATGAGATGCGATATCGCGTTCTAAGAATCATAAGAACTCTATTGCTACGATACGTAGACATCTGCAAACACAATTTCCTAGCGTGGAAGTGTGGCATTCGCATTCATTTGAAGTGTAGACGAGGAATACATAACACTTCGCAAATCATATTATATCTTACCATGAAACATAGTAATGGGATGCGATATCACCTTTTAAGAATCATAAAAACTCTATTGCTACGATACGTAGACATCTGCAAACGCTATTTCCTTGCAAGGAAGTGTGGCATTCACATTCATTTGAAGTGTAGACGAGGAATACATAACACTTCGCAAATCATATTATATCTTACCATGAAACATAGAAATGAGATGCGATATCGCGTTTTAAGAATCATAAAAACTCTATTGCTACGATACGTAGACATCTGCAAACGCTATTTCCTTGCAAGGAAGTGTCGCATTCACAATCATTTGGAGTGTAGACGAGGAATACATAACACTTCGCAAATCATATTATATCTTACCGTGAAATATAGAAATGAGATGCGATATCGCCTTTTAAGAATCATAAGAACTCTATTGCTACGATACGTAGACATCTGCAAACGCTATTTCCTAGCGTGGAAGTGTCGCATTCACAATCATTTGGAGTGTAGACGAGGAATACATAACTCTTCGCAAATCATATTATATCTTACCATGAAATATAGAAATGAGATGCGATATCGAGTTTTAAGAATCATAAAAACTCTATTGCTACGATACGTAGACATCTGCAAACGCTATTTCCTTGCAAGGAAGTGTCGCATTTACATTCATTTGAATCGTAGACGAGGAATGCATAACACTTCGCAATGAATATTATATCTTACCATGAAACATAGAAATGAGATGCGATATCGCCTTTTAAGAATCATAAGAACTCTATTGCTTCGATACGTAGACATCTGCAAACGCTATTTCCTAGCGAGGAAGTGTCGCGTTCACACTCCTTTGAAGTGTAGACGAGGAATACAAGAGACTTCGCAAATCATATTATATCTTACCATGAAACATAGAAATGAGATGCGATATCGCGTTTTAAGAATCATAAAAACTCTATTGCTACGATACGTAGACATCTGCAAACGCTATTTCCTAGCGAGGAAGTGTGGCATTCACATTCATTTGAAGTGTAGACGAGGAATACATAACACTTCGCAAATCATATTATATCTTACCATGAAACATAGAAATGAGATGCGATATCGCGTTTTAAGAATCATAAAAACTCTATTGCTACGATACGTAGACATCTGCAAACGCTATTTCCTTGCAAGGAAGTGTCGCATTTACATTCATTTGAAGTGTAGAGGAGGAATACATGACACTTCGCAAATCATACTATATCTTACCATGAAACATAGAAATGAGATGCGATATCGCGTTTTAAGAAGCTTTAGAAAGCTATTGCTTCGATACGTAGACATCTGCAAACGCTATTTCCTTGCAAGGAAGTGTCGCATTTGCATTCATTTGAAGTGTTGACGAGGAATACATAACACTTCGCAAATCATATTATATCTTACCATGAAACATAGAAATGAGATGCGATATCGCGTTTTAAGAAGCATTAGAAATCTATAGCTAAGATACGTAGACATCTGCAAACGCTATTTCCTTGCAAGGAAGTGTCGCACTTACATTCATTTGAAGTGTAGACGAGGAATGCATAACACTTCCCAAATCATATTATATCTTACCATGAAACATAGAAATGAGATGCGATATCGCGTTTTAAGAAGCATTAGAAAGCTATTGCTACGATACGTAGACATCTGCAAACGCTATTTCCTAGCGAGGAAGTATCGCATTCACATTCATTTGAAGTGTAGACGAGGAATGCATAACACTTCGCAAATCATATTGTATCTTACCATGAAACATAGAATTGAGATGCGATATCGCGTTTTAAGAATCATAAGAACTCCATTGCTACGATACGTAGACATCTGCAAACGCTATTTCCTAGCGAGGAAGTGTCGCATTCACATTCATTTGAAGTGTAGACGAGGAATACATAACCCTTCGCAAATTATATTATATCTTACCATGAAACATAGAAATGAGATGCGATATCGCGTTTTAAGAAGCATTAGAACGCTATCGCTACGATGCCTAGACATCTGCAGACACTATTTCCGAGCAAGGAAGTGTCGCAATTACATTCATTTGAAGTGTAGACGAGGAATACATAACACTTCGCAAATCATATTATATCTTACCATGAAACATAGAAATGAGATGCGATATCGCGTTTTAAGAAGCATTAGAACTCTATCGCTACGATACCTAGACATCTGCAGACACTATTTCCTAGCAAGGAAGTGCCGCATTTACATTCATTTGAAGTGTAGACGAGGAATACATAACCCTTCGCAAATTATATTATATCTTACCATGAAACATAGAAATGAGATGCGATATCGCGTTTTAAGAAGCATTAGAACGCTATCGCTACGATGCCTAGACATCTGCAGACGCTATTTCCTTGCAAGGAAGTGTCGCATTTACATTCATTTGAAGTGTAGACGAGGAATACATGACTCTTCGCAAATCATATTATATCCTACCATGAAACATAGAAATGAGATGCGATATCGCGTTTTAAGAAGCATTAGAAATCTATTGCTACGATACGTAGACATCTGCAAACGCTATTTCCTAGCGAGGAAGTGTCGCATTCACATTCATTTGAAGTGTAGACGAGGAATACATAACCCTTCGCAAATTATATTATATCTTACCATGAAACATAGAAATGATATGCGATATCGCGTTTTAAGAAGCATTAGGAATCTTTTGCTACGATACGTAGACATCTGCAAACGCTATTTCTTTGCAAGGAAGTGTCGCATTTACATTCATTTGAAGTGTAGACGAGGAATACATAACACTTCGCAAATCATATTATATCTTACCATGAAACATAGAAATGAGTGCGATATCGCGTTTTAAGAAGCATTAGAATTCTATTGCTACGATAGGTAGACATCTGTAAACGCTATTAACTCGCAAGGAAGTGTCGCATTTACATTCATTTGAATTGTAGACGAGGAATGCATAACACTTCGCAAATCATATTATATCTTACCATGAAACATAGAAATGGGATGCGATATCGCGTTTTAAGAAGCATTAGAACTCTATCGCTACGATACCTAGACATCTGCAGACTCTATTTCCTAGCAAGGAAGTGTCGCATTTACATTCATTTGAAGAGTAGACGAGGAATACATGACACTTCGCAAATCATATTATATCCTACCATGAAACATAGAAATGAGATGCGATATCGCGTTTTAAGAAGCGTTAGAACTCTATTGCTACGATAGGTAGACATCTGTAAACGCTATTTTCTTGCAAGGAAGTGTCGCATTTACATTCATTTGAAGTGTAGACGAGGAATACATAACACTTCGCAAATCTTATTATATCTTACCATGAAACATATAACTGAGATGCGATATCGCGTTTTAAGAATCATAAGAACTCTATTGCTGCGATACGTAGACATCTGCAAACGCTATTTCCTAGCGAGGAAGTGTGGCATTCACATTCATTTGAAGTGTAGACGAGGAATACATAACACTTCGCAAATCATGTTATAACTTACCATGACACATAGAAATGAGATGCGATATCGCGTTTTAAGAAGCATTAGGAATCTATTGCTGCGATACGTAGACATCTGCAAACGCTATTTCTTTGCAAGGAAGTGTCGCATTTACATTCATTTGAAGTGTAGACGAGGAATACATAACACTTCGCAAATCATATTATATCTTACCATGAAACATAGAAATGAGATGCGATATCGCGTTCTAAGAATCATAAGAACTCTATTGCTACGATACGTAGACATCTGCAAACACAATTTCCTAGCGTGGAAGTGTGGCATTCGCATTCATTTGAAGTGTAGACGAGGAATACATAACACTTCGCAAATCATATTATATCTTACCATGAAACATAGTAATGGGATGCGATATCACCTTTTAAGAATCATAAAAACTCTATTGCTACGATACGTAGACATCTGCAAACGCTATTTCCTTGCAAGGAAGTGTGGCATTCACATTCATTTGAAGTGTAGACGAGGAATACATAACACTTCGCAAATCATATTATATCTTACCATGAAACATAGAAATGAGATGCGATATCGCGTTTTAAGGATCATAAAAACTCTATTGCTACGATACGTAGACATCTGCAAACGCTATTTCCTAGCGTGGAAGTGTCGCATTCACAATCATTTGGAGTGTAGACGAGGAATACATAACTCTTCGCAAATCATATTATATCTTACCATGAAATATAGAAATGAGATGCGATATCGAGTTTTAAGAATCATAAAAACTCTATTGCTACGATACGTAGACATCTGCAAACGCTATTTCCTTGCAAGGAAGTGTCGCATTTACATTCATTTGAATCGTAGACGAGGAATGCATAACACTTCGCAATGAACATTATATCTTACCATGAAACATAGAAATGAGATGCGATATCGCCTTTTAAGAATCATAAGAACTCTATTGCTTCGATACGTAGACATCTGCAAACGCTATTTCCTAGCGAGGAAGTGTCGCGTTCACACTCCTTTGAAGTGTAGACGAGGAATACAAGAGACTTCGCAAATCATATTATATCTTACCATGAAACATAGAAATGAGATGCGATATCGCGTTTTAAGAATCATAAAAACTCTATTGCTACGATACGTAGACATCTGCAAACGCTATTTCCTAGCGAGGAAGTGTGGCATTCACATTCATTTGAAGTGTTGACGAGGAATACATAACACTTCGCAAATCATATTATATCTTACCATGAAACATAGAAATGAGATGCGATATCGCGTTTTAAGAATCATAAAAACTCTATTGCTACGATACGTAGACATCTGCAAACGCTATTTCCTTGCAAGGAAGTGTCGCATTTACATTCATTTGAAGTGTAGAGGAGGAATACATGACACTTCGCAAATCATACTATATCTTACCATGAAACATAGAAATGAGATGCGATATCGCGTTTTAAGAAGCTTTAGAAAGCTATTGCTTCGATACGTAGACATCTGCAAACGCTATTTCCTTGCAAGGAAGTGTCGCATTTGCATTCATTTGAAGTGTTGACGAGGAATACATAACACTTCGCAAATCATATTATATCTTACCATGAAACATAGAAATGAGATGCGATATCGCGTTTTAAGAAGCATTAGAAATCTATAGCTACGATACGTAGACATCTGCAAACGCTATTTCCTTGCAAGGAAGTGTCGCACTTACATTCATTTGAAGTGTAGACGAGGAATGCATAACACTTCCCAAATCATATTATATCTTACCATGAAACATAGAAATGAGATGCGATATCGCGTTTTAAGAAGCATTAGAAAGCTATTGCTACGATACGTAGACATCTGCAAACGCTATTTCCTAGCGAGGAAGTATCGCATTCACATTCATTTGAAGTGTAGACGAGGAATGCATAACACTTCGCAAATCATATTGAATCTTACCATGAAACATAGAATTGAGATGCGATATCGCGTTTTAAGAATCATAAGAACTCCATTGCTACGATACGTAGACATCTGCAAACGCTATTTCCTTGCAAGGAAGTGTCGCATTCACAATCATTTGGAATGTAGACGAGGAATACATAACACTTCGCACACCATATTATATCTTACCGTGAAATATAGGAATGAGATGCGATATCGAGTTTTAAGAATCATAAAAACTCTATTGCTACGATACGTAGACATCTGCAAACGCTATTTCCTTGCAAGGAAGTGCCGACTTTACATTCATTTGAATCGTAGGCGAGGAATGCTTAACACTTCGCAATGAATATTATACCTTACCATGAAACATAGTAATGGGATGCGATACCGCGTTTTAAGAATCATAAAAACTCTATTGCTACGATACGTAGACATCTGCAAACGCTATTTCCTTGCAAGGAAGTGCCGACTTTACATTCATTTGAATCGTAGGCGAGGAATGCTTAACACTTCGCAATGAATATTATATCTTATCATGAAACATAGATATGGGATGCAATATCTCGTTTCAAGAAGCATTAGAAATCTATTGCTACGATACGTAGACATCTGCATACGCTATTTCCTAGCGAGGAAGTGTCGCATTCTAATTCATTTGATGTGCAGACGAGGAATACATAACCCTTCGCAAATCATATTATATCTTACCATGAAACATAGAATTGAGATGCGATATCGCGTTTTAAGAAGCATTAGAACTCTATTGCTACGATACCTAGACATCTGCATACCCTATTTCCTTGCAAGGAAGTGTCGCATTTACATTCATTTGAATCGTAGACGAGGAATGCATAACACTACGCAATGAATATTATATCTTCCCATGAAACATAGAAATGAGTTGCGATATCGCGTTTTAAGAAGCATTAGAACTCTATTGCTACGATACCTAGACATCTGCAAACGCTATTTCCTTGCAAGGAAGTGTCGCATTTACATTCATTTGAAGTGCAGACAAGGAATACATAACAATTCGCAAATCATATTATATCTTACCATGAAACATAGAAATGAGATGCGATATCGCGTTTTGAGAAGCATTAGAACTCTATTGCTACGATAGGTAGACATCTGTAAACGCTATTTCCTTGCAAGGAAGTGTCGCATTTACATTCATTTGAATTGTAGACGAGGAATGCATAACACTTCGCAATGAATATTATATCTTATCATGAAACATAGATATGAGATGCAATATCACGTTTTAAGAAGCATTTGAACTCCATTGCTTCGATACGTAGACATCTGCAAACTCTATTTCCTTGCTAGGAAGTGTCGCATTTACATTCACTTGAAGTGTAGACGAGGAATACATAACACTTCGCAAATCATATTATATCTTACCATGAAACATAGAAATGAGATGCGATATCGCGTTTTAAGAAGCATTAGAAAGCTACTGCTACGATACGTAGACATCTGCAAACGCTATTTCCTAGCGAGGAAGTATCGCATTCACATTCATTTGAATCGTATACGAGGAATGCATAACACTTCGCAATGAATATTATATCTTATCATGAAACATAGATATGAGATGCAATATCTCGTTTTAAGAAGCATTTGAACACTATTGCTTCGATACGTAGACATCTGCAAACGCTATTTCCTTGCTAGGAAGTGTCGCATTTACATTCATTTGATGTGCAGACGAGGAATACATAACCCTTCGCAAATCATATTATATCTTACCATGAAACATAGAATTGAGATGCGATATCGCGTTTTAAGAAGCATTAGAACTCTATTGCTACGATACCTAGACATCTGCATACCCTATTTCCTTGCAAGGAAGTGTCGCATTTACATTCATTTGAATCGTAGACGAGGAATGCATAACACTACGCAATGAATATTATATCTTCCCATGAAACATAGAAATGAGTTGCGATATCGCGTTTTAAGAAGCATTAGAACTCTATTGCTACGATACCTAGACATCTGCAAACGCTATTTCCTTGCAAGGAAGTGTCGCATTTACATTCATTTGAAGTGCAGACAAGGAATACATAACAATTCGCAAATCATATTATATCTAACCATGAAACATAGAAATGAGATGCGATATCGCGTTTTAAGAAGCATTAGAACTCTATTGCTACGATAGGTAGACATCTGTAAACGCTATTTCCTAGCGAGGAAGTGTCGCGTTCACACTCCTTTGAAGTGTAGACGAGGAATACAAGAGACTTCGCAAATCATATTATATCTTACCATGAAACATAGAAATGAGATGCGATATCGCGTTTTAAGAATCATAAAAACTCTATTGCTACGATACGTAGACATCTGCAAACGCTATTTCCTAGCGAGGAAGTGTGGCATTCACATTCATTTGAAGTGTTGACGAGGAATACATAACACTTCGCAAATCATATTATATCTTACCATGAAACATAGAAATGAGATGCGATATCGCGTTTTAAGAATCATAAAAACTCTATTGCTACGATACGTAGACATCTGCAAACGCTATTTCCTTGCAAGGAAGTGTCGCATTTACATTCATTTGAAGTGTAGAGGAGGAATACATGACACTTCGCAAATCATACTATATCTTACCATGAAACATAGAAATGAGATGCGATATCGCGTTTTAAGAAGCTTTAGAAAGCTATTGCTTCGATACGTAGACATCTGCAAACGCTATTTCCTTGCAAGGAAGTGTCGCATTTGCATTCATTTGAAGTGTTGACGAGGAATACATAACACTTCGCAAATCATATTATATCTTACCATGAAACATAGAAATGAGATGCGATATCGCGTTTTAAGAAGCATTAGAAATCTATAGCTACGATACGTAGACATCTGCAAACGCTATTTCCTTGCAAGGAAGTGTCGCACTTACATTCATTTGAAGTGTAGACGAGGAATGCATAACACTTCCCAAATCATATTATATCTTACCATGAAACATAGAAATGAGATGCGATATCGCGTTTTAAGAAGCATTAGAAAGCTATTGCTACGATACGTAGACATCTGCAAACGCTATTTCCTAGCGAGGAAGTATCGCATTCACATTCATTTGAAGTGTAGACGAGGAATGCATAACACTTCGCAAATCATATTGTATCTTACCATGAAACATAGAATTGAGATGCGATATCGCGTTTTAAGAATCATAAGAACTCCATTGCTACGATACGTAGACATCTGCAAACGCTATTTCCTTGCAAGGAAGTGTCGCATTCACAATCATTTGGAATGTAGACGAGGAATACATAACACTTCGCACACCATATTATATCTTACCGTGAAATATAGGAATGAGATGCGATATCGAGTTTTAAGAATCATAAAAACTCTATTGCTACGATACGTAGACATCTGCAAACGCTATTTCCTTGCAAGGAAGTGCCGACTTTACATTCATTTGAATCGTAGGCGAGGAATGCTTAACACTTCGCAATGAATATTATACCTTACCATGAAACATAGTAATGGGATGCGATACCGCGTTTTAAGAATCATAAAAACTCTATTGCTACGATACGTAGACATCTGCAAACGCTATTTCCTTGCAAGGAAGTGCCGACTTTACATTCATTTGAATCGTAGGCGAGGAATGCTTAACACTTCGCAATGAATATTATATCTTATCATGAAACATAGATATGGGATGCAATATCTCGTTTCAAGAAGCATTAGAAATCTATTGCTACGATACGTAGACATCTGCATACGCTATTTCCTAGCGAGGAAGTGTCGCATTCTAATTCATTTGATGTGCAGACGAGGAATACATAACCCTTCGCAAATCATATTATATCTTACCATGAAACATAGAATTGAGATGCGATATCGCGTTTTAAGAAGCATTAGAACTCTATTGCTACGATACCTAGACATCTGCATACCCTATTTCCTTGCAAGGAAGTGTCGCATTTACATTCATTTGAATCGTAGACGAGGAATGCATAACACTACGCAATGAATATTATATCTTCCCATGAAACATAGAAATGAGTTGCGATATCGCGTTTTAAGAAGCATTAGAACTCTATTGCTACGATACCTAGACATCTGCAAACGCTATTTCCTTGCAAGGAAGTGTCGCATTTACATTCATTTGAAGTGCAGACAAGGAATACATAACAATTCGCAAGTCATATTATATCTTACCATGAAACATAGAAATGAGATGCGATATCGCGTTTTAAGAAGCATTAGAACTCTATTGCTACGATAGGTAGACATCTGTAAACGCTATTTCCTTGCAAGGAAGTGTCGCATTTACATTCATTTGAATTGTAGACGAGGAATGCATAACACTTCGCAATGAATATTATATCTTATCATGAAACATAGATATGAGATGCAATATCACGTTTTAAGAAGCATTTGAACTCCATTGCTTCGATACGTAGACATCTGCAAACTCTATTTCCTTGCTAGGAAGTGTCGCATTTACATTCACTTGAAGTGTAGACGAGGAATACATAACACTTCGCAAATCATATTATATCTTACCATGAAACATAGAAATGAGATGCGATATCGCGTTTTAAGAAGCATTAGAAAGCTACTGCTACGATACGTAGACATCTGCAAACGCTATTTCCTAGCGAGGAAGTATCGCATTCACATTCATTTGAATCGTATACGAGGAATGCATAACACTTCGCAATGAATATTATATCTTATCATGAAACATAGATATGAGATGCAATATCTCGTTTTAAGAAGCATTTGAACACTATTGCTTCGATACGTAGACATCTGCAAACGCTATTTCCTTGCTAGGAAGTGTCGCATTTACATTCATTTGATGTGCAGACGAGGAATACATAACCCTTCGCAAATCATATTATATCTTACCATGAAACATAGAATTGAGATGCGATATCGCGTTTTAAGAAGCATTAGAACTCTATTGCTACGATACCTAGACATCTGCATACCCTATTTCCTTGCAAGGAAGTGTCGCATTTACATTCATTTGAATCGTAGACGAGGAATGCATAACACTACGCAATGAATATTATATCTTCCCATGAAACATAGAAATGAGTTGCGATATCGCGTTTTAAGAAGCATTAGAACTCTATTGCTACGATACCTAGACATCTGCAAACGCTATTTCCTTGCAAGGAAGTGTCGCATTTACATTCATTTGAAGTGCAGACAAGGAATACATAACAATTCGCAAATCATATTATATCTTACCATGAAACATAGAAATGAGATGCGATATCGCGTTTTAAGAAGCATTAGAACTCTATTGCTACGATAGGTAGACATCTGTAAACGCTATTTCCTTGCAAGGAAGTGTCGCATTTACATTCATTTGAATTGTAGACGAGGAATGCATAACACTTCGCAATGAATATTATATCTTATCATGAAACATAGATATGAGATGCAATATCACGTTTTAAGAAGCATTTGAACTCCATTGCTTCGATACGTAGACATCTGCAAACTCTATTTCCTTGCTAGGAAGTGTCGCATTTACATTCACTTGAAGTGTAGACGAGGAATACATAACACTTCGCAAATCATATTATATCTTACCATGAAACATAGAAATGAGATGCGATATCGCGTTTTAAGAAGCATTAGAAAGCTACTGCTACGATACGTAGACATCTGCAAACGCTATTTCCTAGCGAGGAAGTATCGCATTCACATTCATTTGAATCGTATACGAGGAATGCATAACACTTCGCAATGAATATTATATCTTATCATGAAACATAGATATGAGATGCAATATCTCGTTTTAAGAAGCATTTGAACACTATTGCTTCGATACGTAGACATCTGCAAACGCTATTTCCTTGCTAGGAAGTGTCGCATTTACATTCACTTGAAGTGTAGACGAGGAATACATAACACTTCGCAAATCATATTATATCTTACCATGAAACATAGAAATGAGATGCGATATCGCGTTTTAAGAATCATAAGAACTCTATTGCTGCGATACGTAGACATCTGCAAACGCTATTTCCTAGCGAGGAAGTGTGGCATTCACATTCATTTGAAGTGTAGACGAGGAATACATAACACTTCGCAAATTTTATTATATCTTACCATGAAACATAGAAATGAGATGCGATATCGCGTTTTAAGAATCATAAGAACTCTATTGCTGCGATACGTAGACATCTGCAAACGCTATTTCCTAGCGAGGAAGTGTGGCATTCACATTCATTTGAAGTGTAGACGAGGAATACATAACACTTCGCAAATCATGTTACAACTTACCATGAAACATAGAAATGAGATGCGATATCGCGTTTTAAGAAGCATTAGGAATCTATTGCTACGATACGTAGACATCTGCAAACGCTATTTCTTTGCAAGGAAGTGTCGCATTTACATTCATTTGAAGTGTAGACGAGGAATACATAACACTTCGCAAATCATATTATATCTTACCATGAAACATAGAAATGAGATGCGATATCGCGTTTTAAGAATCATAAGAACTCTATTGCTGCGATACGTAGACATCTGCAAACGCTATTTCCTAGCGAGGAAGTGTGGCATTCACATTCATTTGAAGTGTAGACGAGGAATATATAACACTTCGCAAATCATATTATATCTTACCATGAAACATAGAAATGAGATGCGATATCGCGTTTTAAGAAGCATTAGGAATCTATTGCTACGATACGTAGACATCTGCAAACGCTATTTCTTTGCAAGGAAGTGTCGCATTTACATTCATTTGATGTGTAGACGAGGAATACATAACACTTCGCAAATCATATTATATCTTATCATGAAACATAGATATGAGATGCAATATCTCGTTTTAAGAAGCATTTGAACTCTATTGCTTCGATACGTAGACATCTGCAAACGCTATTTCCTAGCAAGGAAGTGTCGCATTTACATTCATTTGAAGTGTAGACGGGAAATACATGACACTTCGCAAATCATGTTATATCTTACCATGAAATATAGAAATGAGATGCGATATCGCGTTTTAAGAAGCATTAGAAAGCTAGTGCTACGATACGTAGACATCTGCAAACGCAATTTCCTAGCGAGGAAGTATCGCATTTACATTCATTTGAAGTGTAGACGAGGAATACATAACACTTCGCAAATCATATTATATCTTACCATGAAACATAGAAATGAGATGCGATATCGCGTTTTAAGAAGCATTAGAAATCTATTGCTACGATACGTAGACATTTGCAAACGCTATTTCCTTGCAAGGAAGTTTCGCATTTACATTCATTTGAATCGTAGACGAGGAATGCATTACACTTCGCAGTGAATACTATATCTTATCATGAAACATAGTAATGGGATGCGATATCACCTTTTAAGAATCATAAAAACTCTATTGCTACGATACGTAGACATCTGCAAACGCTATTTCCTTGCAAGGAAGTGCCGACTTTACATTCATTTGAATCGTAGGCGAGGAATGCTTAACACTTCGCAATGAATATTATATCTTACCATGAAACATAGTAATGGGATGCGATATCGCGTTTTAAGAATCATAAAAACTCTATTGCTACGATACGTAGGCATCTGCAAACGCTATTTCCTTGCAAGGAAGTGCCGACTTTACATTCATTTGAATCGTAGGCGAGGAATGCTTAAGACTTCGCAATGAATATTATATCTTATCATGAAACATAGATATGAGATGCAATATCTCGTTTCAAGAAGCATTAGAAATCTATTGCTACGATACGTAGACATCTGCAAACGCTATTTCCTAGCGAGGAAGTGTCGCATTCACATTCATTTGAAGTGTAGACGAGGAATACATAACCCTTCGCAAATCATATTATATCTTACCATGAAACATAGAATTGAGATGCGATATCGCGTTTTAAGAAGCATTAGAACTCTATTGCTACGATACCTAGATATCTGCAAACGCTATTTGCTTGCAAGGAAGTGTCGCATTTACATTCATTTGAATCGTAGACGAGGAATGCATATCACTACGCAATGAATATTATATCTTACCATGAAACATAGAAATGAGTTGCGATATCGCGTTTTAAGAAGCATTAGAACTCTATTGCTACGAAACCTAGACATCAGCAAACGCTATTTCCTTGCAGGGAAGTGTCGTATTTACATTCATTTGAATCGTAGACGAGGAATGCATAACACTTCGCAATGAATATTATATCTCATCATGAAACATAGAAATGAGATGCGATATCGCGTTTTAAGAATCATAAGAACTCTATTGCTACGATACGTAGACATCTGCAGACGCTATTTCCTTGCAAGGAAGTGTCGCATTTACATTCATTTGAAGTGTAGACGAGAAATACATGACACTTCGCAAATCATATTATATCCTACCATGAAACATAGAAATGAGATGCGATATCGCGTTTTAAGAAGCATTAGAACTCTATTGCTACGATAGGTAGACATCTGTAAACGCTATTTTCTTGCAAGGAAGTGTCGCATTTACATTCATTTGAATCGTAGACGAGGAATGCATAACACTTCGCAATGAATATTATATCTCATCATGAAACATAGAAATGAGATGCGATATCGCGTTTTAAGAATCATAAGAACTCTATCGCTACGATACCTAGACATCTGCAGACTCTATTTCCTAGCAAGGAAGTGTCGCATTTACATTCATTTGAAGAGTAGACGAGGAATACATGACACTTCGCAAATCATATTATATCCTACCATGAAACATAGAAATGAGATGCGATATCGCGTTTTAAGAAGCATTAGAACTCTATTGCTACGATAGGTAGACATCTGTAAACGCTATTTTCTTGCAAGGAAGTGTCGCATTTACATTCATTTGAAGTGTAGACGAGGAATACATAACACTTCGCAAATCTTATTATATCTTACCATGAAACATATAACTGAGATGCGATATCGCGTTTTAAGAATCATAAGAACTCTATTGCTGCGATACGTAGACATCTGCAAACGCTATTTCCTAGCGTGGAAGTGTCGCATTCACAATCATTTGGAGTGTAGACGAGGAATACATAACTCTTCGCAAATCATATTATATCTTACCATGAAACATAGAAATGAGATGCGATATCGCGTTTTAAGAAGCATTAGAACTCTATTGCTACGATACCTAGACATCTGCAAACGCTATTTCCTTGCAAGGAAGTGCCGACTTTACATTCATTTGAATCGTAGGCGAGGAATGCTTAACACATCGCAATGAATATTATATCTTACCATGAAACATAGTAATGGGATGCGATATCGCGTTTTAAGAATCATAAAAACTCTATTGCTACGATACGTAGGCATCTGCAAACGCTATTTCCTTGCAAGGAAGTGCCGACTTTACATTCATTTGAATCGTAGGCGAGGAATGCATTAAGACTTCGCAATGAATATTATATCTTATCATGAAACATAGATATGAGATGCAATATCTCGTTTCAAGAAGCATTAGAAATCTATTGCTACGATACGTAGACATCTGCAAACGCTATTTCCTAGCGAGGAAGTGTCGCATTCACATTCATTTGAAGTGTAGACGAGGAATACATAACCCTTCGCAAATCATATTATATCTTACCATGAAACATAGAATTGAGATGCGATATCGCGTTTTAAGAAGCATTAGAACTCTATTGCTACGATACCTAGACATCTGCAAACGCTATTACCTTGCAAGGAAATGTCGCATTTACATTCATTTGAATCGTAGACGAGGAATGCATAACACTACGCAATGAATATTATATCTTACCATGAAACATAGAATTGAGATGCGATATCGCGTTTTAAGAAGCATTAGAACTCTATTGCTACGATACCTAGACATCTGCAAACGCTATTACCTTGCAAGGAAGTATCGCATTTACATTCATTTGAATCGTAGACGAGGAATGCATAACACTACGCAATGAATATTATATCTTACCATGAAACATAGAAATGAGTTGCGATATCGCGTTTTAAGAAGCATTAGAACTCCATTGCTTCGATACGTAGACATCTGCAGACGCTATTTCCTTGCAAGGAAGTGTCGCATTTACATTCATTTGAAGTGTAGACGAGGAATACATGACACTTCGCAAATCATATTATATCTTACCATGAAACATAGAAATGAGATGCGATATCGCGTTTTAAGAAGCATTAGAACGCTATCACTACGATGCCTAGACATCTGCAGACACTATTTCCGAGCAAGGAAGTGTCGCAATTACATTCATTTGATGTGTAGACGAGGAATACATAACACTTCGCAAATCATATTATATCTTACCATGAAACATAGAAATGAGATGCGATATCGCGTTTTAAGAAGCATTAGAACTCCATCGCTACGATACCTAGACATCTGCAGACACTATTTCCTAGCAAGGAAGTGCCGCATTTACATTCATTTGAAGTGTAGACGAGGAATATATAACACTTCGCAAATCATATTATATCTTACCATGAAACATAGAAATGAGATGCGATATCGCGTTTTAAGAATCATAAGAACTCTATTGCTACGATACGTAGACATATGCAAACGCTATTCCCTTGCAAGGGAGTGTCGCATTTACATTCATTTGAAGTGCAGACGAGGAATACATAACACTTCGCAAATAATATTATATCTTCCCATGAAACATAGAAATGAGATGCGATATCGCGTTTTAAGAATCATAAGAACTCTATTGCTACGATACGTGGACATATGCAAACGCTATTCCCTTGCAAGGAAGTGTCGCATTTACATTCATTTGAAGTGCAGACGAGGAACACATAACACTTCGCAAATAATATTATATCTTACCATGAAACATAGATATGAGATGCAATATCTCGTTTCAAGAAGCATTAGAAATCTATTGCTACGATACGTAGACATCTGCAAACGCTATTTCCTAGCGAGGAAGTGTCGCATTCACATTCATTTGAAGTGTAGACGAGGAATACATAACCCTTCGCAAATCATATTATATCTTACCATGAAACATAGAATTGAGATGCGATATCGCGTTTTAAGAAGCATTAGAACTCTATTGCTACGATACCTAGATATCTGCAAACGCTATTTGCTTGCAAGGAAGTGTCGCATTTACATTCATTTGAATCGTAGACGAGGAATGCATATCACTACGCAATGAATATTATATCTTACCATGAAACATAGAAATGAGTTGCGATATCGCGTTTTAAGAAGCATTAGAACTCTATTGCTACGAAACCTAGACATCTGCAAACGCTATTTCCTTGCAGGGAAGTGTCGTATTTACATTCATTTGAATCATAGACGAGGAATGCATAACACTTCGCAATGAATATTATATCTCATCATGAAACATAGAAATGAGATGCGATATCGCGTTTTAAGAATCATAAGAAATCTATTGCTACGATACGTAGACATCTGCAGACGCTATTTCCTTGCAAGGAAGTGTCGCATTTACATTCATTTGAAGTGTAGACGAGGAATACATGACACTTCGCAAATCATATTATATCCTACCATGAAACATAGAAATGAGATGCGATATCGCGTTTTAAGAAGCATTAGAACTCTATTGCTACGATAGGTAGACATCTGTAAACGCTATTTTCTTGCAAGGAAGTGTCGCATTTACATTCATTTGAATTGTAGACGAGGAATGCATAACACTTCGCAATGAATATTATATCTTATCATGAAACATAGATATGAGATGCAATATCTCGTTTTAAGAAGCATTTGAACTCCATTGCTTCGATACGTAGACATCTGCAAACGCTATTTCCTTGCTAGGAAGTGTCGCATTTACATTCACTTGAAGTCTAGACGAGGAATACATAACACTTCGCAAATCATATTATATCTTACCATGAAACATAGAAATGAGATGCGATATCGCGTTTTAAGAAGCATTAGGAATCTATTGCTACGATACGTAGACATCTGCAAACGCTATTTCCTAGCGAGGAAGTGTCGCATTCACATTCATTTGAAGTGTAGACGAGGAATACATAACCCTTCGCAAATCATATTATATCTTACCATGAAACATAGAATTGAGATGCGATATCGCGTTTTAAGAAGCATTAGAACTCTATTGCTACGATACCTAGACATCTGCAAACGCTATTACCTTGCAAGGAAGTATCGCATTTACATTCATTTGAATCGTAGACGAGGAATGCATAACACTACGCAATGAATATTATATCTTACCATGAAACATAGAAATGAGTTGCGATATCGCGTTTTAAGAAGCATTAGAACTCCATTGCTTCGATACGTAGACATCTGCAGACGCTATTTCCTTGCAAGGAAGTGTCGCATTTACATTCACTTGAAGTGTAGACGAGGAATACATGACACTTCGCAAATCATATTATATCTTACCATGAAACATAGAAATGAGATGCGATATCGCGTTTTAAGAAGCATTAGAACGCTATCACTACGATGCCTAGACATCTGCAGACACTATTTCCGAGCAAGGAAGTGTCGCAATTACATTCATTTGATGTGTAGACGAGGAATACATAACACTTCGCAAATCATATTATATCTTACCATGAAACATAGAAATGAGATGCGATATCGCGTTTTAAGAAGCATTAGAACTCCATCGCTACGATACCTAGACATCTGCAGACACTATTTCCTAGCAAGGAAGTGCCGCATTTACATTCATTTGAAGTGTAGACGAGGAATATATAACACTTCGCAAATCATATTATATCTTACCATGAAACATAGAAATGAGATGCGATATCGCGTTTTAAGAATCATAAGAACTCTATTGCTACGATACGTAGACATATGCAAACGCTATTCCCTTGCAAGGAAGTGTCGCATTTACATTCATTTGAAGTGCAGACGAGGAATACATAACACTTCGCAAATAATATTATATCTTCCCATGAAACATAGAAATGAGATGCGATATCGCGTTTTAAGAATCATAAGAACTCTATTGCTACGATACGTGGACATATGCAAACGCTATTCCCTTGCAAGGAAGTGTCGCATTTACATTCATTTGAAGTGCAGACGAGGAACACATAACACTTCGCAAATAATATTATATCTTACCATGAAACATAGAAATGAGATGCGATATCGCGTTTTAAGATGCATTAGAACTCTATTGCTACGATACGTAGACATCTGCAAACGCTATTCCCTTGCAAGGAAGTGTCGCATTTACATTCATTTGAAGTGCAGACAAGGAATACATAACAATTCGCAAATCATATTATATCTTACCATGAAACATAGAAATGAGATGCGATATCGCGTTTTAAGAAGCATTAGAACGCTATCGCTACGATGCCTAGACATCTGCAGACACTACTTCCGAGCAAGGAAGTGTCGCATTTACATTCATTTGAAGTGTAGACGAGGAATACATAGCCCTTCGCAAATCATATTATATCTTACCATGAAACATAGAAATGAGATGCGATATCGCGTTTTAAGAAGCATTACAACGCTATCGCTACGATGCCTAGACATCTGCAGACACTACTTCCGAGCAAGGAAGTGTCGCAATTACATTCATTTGAAGTGTAGACGAGGAATACATAACACTTCGCAAATCATATTATATCTTACCATGAAACATAGAATTGAGATGCGATATCGCGTTTTAAGAAGCATTAGAACTCTATTGCTACGATACCTAGATATCTGCAAACGCTATTTGCTTGCAAGGAAGTGTCGCATTTACATTCATTTGAATCGTAGACGAGGAATGCATATCACTACGCAATGAATATTATATCTTACCATGAAACATAGAAATGAGTTGCGATATCGCGTTTTAAGAAGCATTAGAACTCTATTGCTACGAAACCTAGACATCAGCAAACGCTATTTCCTTGCAGGGAAGTGTCGTATTTACATTCATTTGAATCGTAGACGAGGAATGCATAACACTTCGCAATGAATATTATATCTCATCATGAAACATAGAAATGAGATGCGATATCGCGTTTTAAGAATCATAAGAACTCTATTGCTACGATACGTAGACATCTGCAGACGCTATTTCCTTGCAAGGAAGTGTCGCATTTACATTCATTTGAAGTGTAGACGAGGAATACATGACACTTCGCAAATCATATTATATCCTACCATGAAACATAGAAATGAGATGCGATATCGCGTTTTAAGAAGCATTAGAACTCTATTGCTACGATAGGTAGACATCTGTAAACGCTATTTTCTTGCAAGGAAGTGTCGCATTTACATTCATTTGAATTGTAGACGAGGAATGCATAACACTTCGCAATGAATATTATATCTTATCATGAAACATAGATATGAGATGCAATATCTCGTTTTAAGAAGCATTTGAACTCCATTGCTTCGATACGTAGACATCTGCAAACGCTATTTCCTTGCTAGGAAGTGTCGCATTTACATTCACTTGAAGTGTAGACGAGGAATACATAACACTTCGCAAATCATATTATATCTTACCATGAAACATAGAAATGAGATGCGATATCGCGTTTTAAGAAGCATTAGGAATCTATTGCTACGATACGTAGACATCTGCAAACGCTATTTCCTAGCGAGGAAGTGTCGCATTCACATTCATTTGAAGTGTAGACGAGGAATACATAACCCTTCGCAAATCATATTATATCTTACCATGAAACATAGAATTGAGATGCGATATCGCGTTTTAAGAAGCATTAGAACTCTATTGCTACGATACCTAGACATCTGCAAACGCTATTACCTTGCAAGGAAATGTCGCATTTACATTCATTTGAATCGTAGACGAGGAATGCATAACACTACGCAATGAATATTATATCTTACCATGAAACATAGAATTGAGATGCGATATCGCGTTTTAAGAAGCATTAGAACTCTATTGCTACGATACCTAGACATCTGCAAACGCTATTACCTTGCAAGGAAGTGTCGCATTTACATTCATTTGAATCGTAGACGAGGAATGCATAACACTACGCAATGAATATTATATCTTACCATGAAACATAGAAATGAGTTGCGATATCGCATTTTAAGAAGCATTAGAACTCCATTGCTTCGATACGTAGACATCTGCAGACGCTATTTCCTTGCAAGGAAGTGTCGCATTTACATTCATTTGAAGTGTAGACGAGGAATACATGACACTTCGCAAATCATATTATATCTTACCATGAAACATAGAAATGAGATGCGATATCGCGTTTTAAGAAGCATTAGAACTCTATCGCTACGATACCTAGACATCTGCAGACACTATTTCCTAGCATGGAAGTGCCGCATTTACATTCATTTGAAGTGTAGACGAGGAATATATAACACTTCGCAAATCATATTATATCTTACCATGAAACATAGAAATGAGATGCGATATCGCGTTTTAAGAATCATAAGAACTCTATTGCTACGATACGTAGACATATGCAAACGCTATTCCCTTGCAAGGAAGTGTCGCATTTACATTCATTTGAAGTGCAGACGAGGAATACATAACACTTCGCAAATAATATTATATCTTCCCATGAAACATAGAAATGAGATGCGATATCGCGTTTTAAGAATCATAAGAACTCTATTGCTACGATACGTGGACATATGCAAACGCTATTCCCTTGCAAGGAAGTGTCGCATTTACATTCATTTGAAGTGCAGACGAGGAACACATAACACTTCGCAAATAATATTATATCTTACCATGAAACATAGAAATGAGATGCGATATCGCGTTTTAAGATGCATTAGAACTCTATTGCTACGATACGTAGACATCTGCAAACGCTATTCCCTTGCAAGGAAGTGTCGCATTTACATTCATTTGAAGTGTAGACGAGGAATACATAGCCCTTCGCAAATCATATTATATCTTACCATGAAACATAGAAATGAGATGCGATATCGCGTTTTAAGAAGCATTACAACGCTATCGCTACGATGCCTAGACATCTGCAGACACTATTTCCGAGCAAGGAAGTGTCGCAATTACATTCATTTGAAATGTAGACGAGGAATACATAACACTTCGCAAATCATATTATATCTTACCATTAAACATAGAAATGAGATGCGATATCGCGTTTTAAGAAGCATTAGGAATCTATTGCTACGATACGTAGACATCTGCAAACACTATTTCTTTGCAAGGAAGTGTCGCATTTACATTCATTTGAAGTGTAGACGAGGAATACATAACACTTCGCAAATCATATTATAGCTTACCATGTAACATAGAAATGAGATGCGATATCGCGTTTTAAGAAGCATTAGAACTCTATTGCTACGATAGGTAGACATCTGTAAACGCTATTTCCTTACAAGGAAGTGTCGCATTTACATTCATTTGAATCGTAGACGAGGAATGCATAACACTTCGCAATGAATATTATATCTTATCATGAAACATAGAAATGAGATGCGATATCGCGTTTTAAGAATCATAAGAACTCTATTGCTACGATACGTAGACATCTGCAGACGCTATTTCCTTGCAAGGAAATGTCGCATTCACATTCATTTGAAGTGTAGACGAGGAATACATAACCCTTCGCAAATCATATTATATCTTACCATGAAACATAGAAATGAGATGCGATATCGCGTTTTATGAAGCATTAGAACGCTATCGCTACGATGCCTAGACATCTCCAGACACTATTTCCGAGCAAGGAAGTGTCGCAATTACATTCATTTGAAGTGTAGACGAGGAATACATAACACTTCGCAAATCATATTATATCTTACCATGAAACATAGAAATGAGATGCGATATCGCGTTTTTAGAAGCATTAGAACTCTATCGCTACGATACCTAGACATCTGCAGACACTATTTCCTAGCAAGGAAGTGCCGCATTTACATTCATTTGAAGTGTAGACGAGGAATATGTAACACTTCGCAAATCATATTATATCTTACCATGAAACATAGAAATGAGATGCGATATCGCGTTTTAAGAATCATAAGAACTCTATAGCTACGATACGTAGACATCTGCAGACGCTATTTCCTTGCAAGGAAGTGTCGCATTTACATTCATTTGAAGTGTAGACGAGGAATACATGACACTTCGCAAATCATATTATATCCTACCATGAAACATAGAAATGAGATGCGATATCGCGTTTTAAGAAGCATTAGAAATCTATTGCTACGATACGTAGACATCTGCAAACGCTATTTCCTAGCGAGGTAGTGTCGCATTCACATTCATTTGAAGTGTAGACGAGGAATACATAACCCTTCGCAAATTATATTATATCTTACCATGAAACATAGAAATGAGATGCGATATCGCGTTTTAAGAAGCATTAGAACGCTATCGCTACGATGCCTAGACATCTGCAGACACTATTTCCGAGCAAGGAAGTGTCGCAATTACATTCATTTGAAGTGTAGACGAGGAATACATAACACTTCGCAAATCATATTATATCTTACCATGAAACATAGAAATGATATGCGATATCGCGTTTTAAGAAGCATTAGGAATCTATTGCTACGATACGTAGACATCTGCAAACGCTATTTCTTTGCAAGGAAGTGTCGCATTTACATTCATTTGAAGTGTAGACGAGGAATACATAACACTTCGCAAATCATATTATATCTTACCATGAAACATAGAAATGAGTGCGATATCGCGTTTTAAGAAGCATTAGAATTCTATTGCTACGATAGGTAGACATCTGTAAACGCTATTAACTTGCAAGGAAGTGTCGCATTTACATTCATTTGAATTGAAGACGAGGAATGCATAACACTTCGCAATGAATATTATATCTTATCATGAAACATAGATATGAGATGCAATATCTCGTTTTAAGAAGCATTTGAACTCTATTTCTTCGATACGTAGACATCTGCAAACGCTATTTCCTAGCAAGGAAGTGTCGCATTTACATTCATTTGAAGTATAGACGAGGAATACATAACACTTCGCAAATCATATTATATCTTACCATGAAACATAGAAATGCCATGAGATATCGCGTTTTAAGGATCATAAGAGCTCTATTGCTACGATACCTAGACATCTGCAGACACTATTTCCTATCAAGGAAGTGTCGCAATTACATTCATTTGAAGTGTAGACGAGGAATACATAACACTTCGCAAATCATATTATATCTTACCATGAAACATAGAAATGGGATGCGATATCGCGTTTTAAGAAGCATTAGAACTCTATCGCTACGATACCTAGACATCTGCAGACTCTATTTCCTAGCAAGGAAGTGTCGCATTTACATTCATTTGAAGAGTAGACGAGGAATATATAACACTTCGCAATGTATATTATATCTTATCATGAAACATAGATATGAGATGCAATATCTCGTTTTAAGAAGCATTTGAACTCTATTGCTTCGATACGTAGACATCTCCAAACGCTATTTCCTTGCAAGGAAGTGTCGCATTTACAATCATTTGAATCGTAGACGCGGAATGCATAACACTTCGCAAATCATATTGTATCTTACCATGAAACATAGAAATGAGTTGCGATATCGCATTTTAAGAAGCATTAGAACTCCATTGCTTCGATACGTAGACATCTGCAGACGCTATTTCCTTGCAAGGAAGTGTCGCATTTACATTCATTTGAAGTGTAGACGAGGAATACATGACACTTCGCAAATCATATTATATCTTACCATGAAACATAGAAATGAGATGCGATATCGCGTTTTAAGAAGCATTAGAACTCTATTGCTACGATACGTAGACATATGCAAACGCTATTCCCTTGCAAGGAAGTGTCGCATTTACATTCATTTGAAGTGCAGACGAGGAATACATAACACTTCGCAAATAATATTATATCTTCCCATGAAACATAGAAATGAGATGCGATATCGCGTTTTAAGAATCATAAGAACTCTATTGCTACGATACGTGGACATATGCAAACGCTATTCCCTTGCAAGGAAGTGTCGCATTTACATTCATTTGAAGTGCAGACGAGGAACACATAACACTTCGCAAATAATATTATATCTTACCATGAAACATAGAAATGAGATGCGATATCGCGTTTTAAGATGCATTAGAACTCTATTGCTACGATACGTAGACATCTGCAAACGCTATTCCCTTGCAAGGAAGTGTCGCATTTACATTCATTTGAAGTGCAGACAAGGAATACATAACAATTCGCAAATCATATTATATCTTACCATGAAACATAGAAATGAGATGCGATATCGCGTTTTAAGAAGCATTAGAACGCTATCGCTACGATGCCTAGACATCTGCAGACACTACTTCCGAGCAAGGAAGTGTCGCATTTACATTCATTTGAAGTGTAGACGAGGAATACATAGCCCTTCGCAAATCATATTATATCTTACCATGAAACATAGAAATGAGTTGCGATATCGCGTTTTAAGAAGCATTAGAACTCTATTGCTACGAAACCTAGACATCAGCAAACGCTATTTCCTTGCAGGGAAGTGTCGTATTTACATTCATTTGAATCGTAGACGAGGAATGCATAACACTTCGCAATGAATATTATATCTCATCATGAAACATAGAAATGAGATGCGATATCGCGTTTTAAGAATCATAAGAACTCTATTGCTACGATACGTAGACATCTGCAGACGCTATTTCCTTGCAAGGAAGTGTCGCATTTACATTCATTTGAAGTGTAGACGAGGAATACATGACACTTCGCAAATCATATTATATCCTACCATGAAACATAGAAATGAGATGCGATATCGCGTTTTAAGAAGCATTAGAACTCTATTGCTACGATAGGTAGACATCTGTAAACGCTATTTTCTTGCAAGGAAGTGTCGCATTTACATTCATTTGAATTGTAGACGAGGAATGCATAACACTTCGCAATGAATATTATATCTTATCATGAAACATAGATATGAGATGCAATATCTCGTTTTAAGAAGCATTTGAACTCCATTGCTACGATACGTAGACATCTGCAGACGCTATTTCCTTGCAAGGAAGTGTCGCATTTACATTCATTTGAAGTGTAGACGAGGAATACATGACACTTCGCAAATCATATTATATCCTACCATGAAACATAGAAATGAGATGCGATATCGCGTTTTAAGAAGCATTAGAACTCTATTGCTACGATAGGTAGACATCTGTAAACGCTATTTTCTTGCAAGGAAGTGTCGCATTTACATTCATTTGAATTGTAGACGAGGAATGCATAACACTTCGCAATGAATATTATATCTTATCATGAAACATAGATATGAGATGCAATATCTCGTTTTAAGAAGCATTTGAACTCCATTGCTTCGATACGTAGACATCTGCAAACGCTATTTCCTTGCTAGGAAGTGTCGCATTTACATTCACTTGAAGTGTAGACGAGGAATACATAACACTTCGCAAATCATATTATATCTTACCATGAAACATAGAAATGAGATGCGATATCGCGTTTTAAGAAGCATTAGGAATCTATTGCTACGATACGTAGACATCTGCAAACGCTATTTCCTAGCGAGGAAGTGTCGCATTCACATTCATTTGAAGTGTAGACGAGGAATACATAACCCTTCGCAAATCATATTATATCTTACCATGAAACATAGAATTGAGATGCGATATCGCGTTTTAAGAAGCATTAGAACTCTATTGCTACGATACCTAGACATCTGCAAACGCTATTACCTTGCAAGGAAATGTCGCATTTACATTCATTTGAATCGTAGACGAGGAATGCATAACACTACGCAATGAATATTATATCTTACCATGAAACATAGAATTGAGATGCTATATCGCGTTTTAAGAAGCATTAGAACTCTATTGCTACGATACCTAGACATCTGCAAACGCTATTACCTTGCAAGGAAGTGTCGCATTTACATTCATTTGAATCGTAGACGAGGAATGCATAACACTACGCAATGAATATTATATCTTACCATGAAACATAGAAATGAGTTGCGATATCGCATTTTAAGAAGCATTAGAACTCCATTGCTTCGATACGTAGACATCTGCAGACGCTATTTCCTTGCAAGGAAGTGTCGCATTTACATTCATTTGAAGTGTAGACGAGGAATACATGACACTTCGCAAATCATATTATATCTTACCATGAAACATAGAAATGAGATGCGATATCGCGTTTTAAGAAGCATTAGAACTCTATCGCTACGATACCTAGACATCTGCAGACACTATTTCCTAGCATGGAAGTGCCGCATTTACATTCATTTGAAGTGTAGACGAGGAATATATAACACTTCGCAAATCATATTATATCTTACCATGAAACATAGAAATGAGATGCGATATCGCGTTTTAAGAATCATAAGAACTCTATTGCTACGATACGTAGACATATGCAAACGCTATTCCCTTGCAAGGAAGTGTCGCATTTACATTCATTTGAAGTGCAGACGAGGAATACATAACACTTCGCAAATAATATTATATCTTCCCATGAAACATAGAAATGAGATGCGATATCGCGTTTTAAGAATCATAAGAACTCTATTGCTACGATACGTGGACATATGCAAACGCTATTCCCTTGCAAGGAAGTGTCGCATTTACATTCATTTGAAGTGCAGACGAGGAACACATAACACTTCGCAAATAATATTATATCTTACCATGAAACATAGAAATGAGATGCGATATCGCGTTTTAAGAAGCATTAGAACGCTATCGCTACGATGCCTAGACATCTGCAGACACTACTTCCGAGCAAGGAAGTGTCGCATTTACATTCATTTGAAGTGTAGACGAGGAATACATAGCCCTTCGCAAATCATATTATATCTTACCATGAAACATAGAAATGAGATGCGATATCGCGTTTTAAGAAGCATTACAACGCTATCGCTACGATGCCTAGACATCTGCAGACACTACTTCCGAGCAAGGAAGTGTCGCAATTACATTCATTTGAAGTGTAGACGAGGAATACATAACACTTCGCAAATCATATTATATCTTACCATGAAACATAGAATTGAGATGCGATATCGCGTTTTAAGAAGCATTAGAACTCTATTGCTACGATACCTAGATATCTGCAAACGCTACTTGCTTGCAAGGAAGTGTCGCATTTACATTCATTTGAATCGTAGACGAGGAATGCATATCACTACGCAATGAATATTATATCTTACCATGAAACATAGAAATGAGTTGCGATATCGCGTTTTAAGAAGCATTAGAACTCTATTGCTACGAAACCTAGACATCAGCAAACGCTATTTCCTTACAAGGAAGTGTCGCATTTACATTCATTTGAATCGTAGACGAGGAATGCATAACACTTCGCAATGAATATTATATCTTATCATGAAACATAGAAATGAGATGCGATATCGCGTTTTAAGAATCATAAGAACTCTATTGCTACGATACGTAGACATCTGCAGACGCTATTTCCTTGCAAGGAAATGTCGCATTCACATTCATTTGAAGTGTAGACGAGGAATACATAACCCTTCGCAAATCATATTATATCTTACCATGAAACATAGAAATGAGATGCGATATCGCGTTTTATGAAGCATTAGAACGCTATCGCTACGATGCCTAGACATCTCCAGACACTATTTCCGAGCAAGGAAGTGTCGCAATTACATTCAATTGAAGTGTAGACGAGGAATACATAACACTTCGCAAATCATATTATATCTTACCATGAAACATAGAAATGAGATGCGATATCGCGTTTTAAGAAGCATTAGAACTCTATCGCTACGATACCTAGACATCTGCAGACACTATTTCCTAGCAAGGAAGTGCCGCATTTACATTCATTTGAAGTGTAGACGAGGAATATGTAACACTTCGCAAATCATATTATATCTTACCATGAAACATAGAAATGAGATGCGATATCGCGTTTTAAGAATCATAAGAACTCTATAGCTACGATACGTAGACATCTGCAGACGCTATTTCCTTGCAAGGAAGTGTCGCATTTACATTCATTTGAAGTGTAGACGAGGAATACATGACACTTCGCAAATCATATTATATCCTACCATGAAACATAGAAATGAGATGCGATATCGCGTTTTAAGAAGCATTAGAAATCTATTGCTACGATACGTAGACATCTGCAAACGCTATTTCCTAGCGAGGTAGTGTCGCATTCACATTCATTTGAAGTGTAGACGAGGAATACATAACCCTTCGCAAATTATATTATATCTTACCATGAAACATAGAAATGAGATGCGATATCGCGTTTTAAGAAGCATTAGAACGCTATCGCTACGATGCCTAGACATCTGCAGACACTATTTCCGAGCAAGGAAGTGTCGCAATTACATTCATTTGAAGTGTAGACGAGGAATACATAACACTTCGCAAATCATATTATATCTTACCATGAAACATAGAAATGATATGCGATATCGCGTTTTAAGAAGCATTAGGAATCTATTGCTACGATACGTAGACATCTGCAAACGCTATTTCCTAGCAAGGAATTGTGGCATTTACTATCTTTTGAAGTGCAGACCAGGTATACAAGGAAGTGCGGGATATACATCCTTTTGAAGTGTAGACGAGGTATACATAACACTTCGCAATGAATATTATATCTTATCAAGACACATATAAATGAGATGCGATATCGCCCATTAAGAAGCAATAGAACTCCATTGCTTCGATAAGTAGACATCCTGAAACGCTATTTCCTAGCAAGAAAGTGTGGCATTTACATTCTTTTGCAGTGCAGACGAGGTATACATAACACTTCGCAATGAATATTATTTCTTATAGTGAAACATAGACCTGAGGTGTGATATCGCGTTTAAAGTAGCATTAGAACACTAATGCTTCGATACGTAGGCATCTACAAACGCTATTTCCTAGCAAGGAAGTGTCGCATTTACATTCATTTGAAGTGTATGCGAGGTATACATAACACTTCGGAATGAATATTATATCTTATCATGAAACATAGAAATGAAATGCTATATCGCGTTTTGAGAAGCAGTAGAACTCTATTGCCACGATACGGTGACATCTGCCAACGCTATTTCCTAGCAAGGAAGTGTCGCATTTACATTCTTTTGAAGTGAATACGAGGTATACATAACACTGCACAATGAATATTATGTCTCATTATGAAACATATAAATGAGATGCGATATCGCGTTTTAACTCTATTGCTACGATACGTGGACATCCGGAAACGCTATTTCCTACCAAGGAAGTGTCGCCTTGACATTCATTTGAAGTGTGCGCGTGGTATACATGAGACATCGCAATGAATATTATATCTTATCATGAATCCTAGAAATGAGGTGCGATGTCGCGTTTTATGAAGAACTAGAACACTCTTACTTCGGTAGGTAGACATCTAGTAACGCTATTAAGTACCACGGAAGTATGGGATTTAAATACTTTTGAAGTGTTAACGAGATATAGTTATTGCGTTACATTGACTTACATGTTATCATGAAAAATAGAAATGAGGGGCGATATCGCGTTCTATGAAGAATTAGAACTTTATTGCTTCGATACGTAGACATCGTGAATAGCCATTCCCTAGCACGGAAGTGTGGTATTATATTCTCTTAAAGTGTAGACGAGATAAACGTAATGCGTTGCATTGAATATTACATCTTATCGTGAGTCAAAGTGTTGAGATGCGATATTGCGGTTTATGATGCATTAGAACACTATTGCTTCGATACGATGACAGCTAGAAGCGCGACTCCATCGCAAGGTAGTGTGGCATTTACATTCTTTTGAAGTGTTGACGAGAGGAACGCAACGCGTTGCATTGAATATTGCATCTTATCATGAGTCACTGATATGAGATGCGATATTGCGTTTTTTGAAGCATTAGAACTCTATTGCTTCGATACGTAGACATCTAGAAACGCTGTTCCGTTGGAAGGAAGTGTGGCATTTACATTGTATTGAATTGTATACGCTGTAGAAAAAGAGGACGACGTGTCTGCAACCAACAACAGAATGCGAAGCTGCACGAGGTCCACCAACCGGAATATGCATGACTGCAACGGAAAGTCGAAAAGCTCGTACCAAAGTTCAAGAGCTTAGTCGTCAACAGTCGCACAACGGAGCTGATGGCCACCGCGATCGTCGGCGTTCTTGATCGCGACCAGAATCGAGTGTAGGACATTGATCCTCACCTGTTCGAGTGCAAACTTCATTACAGACGACCTGGCAATAAAGCCTGGATTTCCCACGACGAATAACACGACAACCATCGAAGCGTCGAACCAATTACACAAAGTCGCGAATAAATTGCCTCAACGAAGATCAAATCCCGGTTATCGGGCTTCGGCCGGAAGCTCACATTCTTTACGATACCGCGAATCGCTGGACCGATACCGGAAGAGCAAATCGATAGGGCGAAGGTTCCGATTCCGGCAACTGTAAAACTAGCAGATCCAGAATTTCATCGACCGGCAAATGTGGATATGTTAATCGGCACCGGCCCCGCTTTATCATTTCTTAGCATCGGCCAGTACAAGCTTTCTCCTCGCAACGATCCTGAATTAATCCTCCAAAAGACGCAATTTGGATGGTTCGTCGTGGAGCGTATCCACATCGGCATCGTGGAGGAAACATCAAACGTTCGTTAAAATCCTGAATTTCGAATTTCAAAAATTCTGGGAGCTAGAAGAGTGTACACACGTACGACACCTATTTTCCGCGGAGCAGGAATGCGAGCAGAATTTTCACGACCACGTTAAACGGATACGAACCGGTCGTTATATTGTCGCACTGCCGTTCAATGAAAACAAGATGCAGTTAGCCGAAACTCGATCGCCCGCCTTCAACCGTCTTCTTTCGCTCGAACGAAAATTCATGAAAGGTCCAGAACTGAAACGAGAATACTCCGCCGTCATCGAGGAGTATCTCGAGATGGGACACATGATCCAGGTAGAACCACGCGATTCGGATGGCTTCTACCTCCCCCACCACGCCGTCATCAAACTGTCCAGCTCAACAACGAAGGTTCGCGTCGTCTTCGATGGATCTGCAAGAACGAGCAGTGGACTGTCATTGGACGACACGCTTTTGGCAGGACCAACGATACAGGACGACATATTCGCGCTTCTCATAAGGTTTCGTCAACACACCTATGTTTTAACCGGAGACATCGAGAAGATGTATCGGCAGTTCCTCGTAAGACCGGAAGGCCGCCGACACCAGACGATATTATGGCGAGATAACAACGGAAAGGTGAAAACGTACGAGCTGAACACGGTCACGTTTGGTCTATCTTCAGCGCCTTTCCTCGCCATCAGGTGAATTCATCAGCTAGCGGGCGACGAAAAGGTGAATGCTCCTTTCGCATCGACCGTGCTCCAGCGAGATCTATATGTCGACGATCTCCTAACTGGCACAGATAATTACGAAGACGCTAGACAACTACGGGACCAGGAAATCAAGCTACTTAACCGCGGCAGCCTCCACATTCAACAATGGGTCTCGAATGAACCGAAACTTTTAGCAGGACTTCCGGAAGGCGAAATTCACCCAAAGTATTTTGGAGATGCAACCATGAAAACTCTCGGCGCCTCGTGGCACGCGCAGAACGACCGAATCATGTATTCCGTGGATCCAAACATCAATACGAGGATCACCAAACGCACGATCTTATCCACAATAACAAAAATAGTCGACACGTTAGGTTTACTGGTGCCAGTAATAATAACAGCAAAAATATTTATGCAACACCTTTGGAAACTGCAATTGGCCTTGGACGAATCACTACCAACCAGCCTCCGTACAGAATAGTCCACGTACGTGAAGGAATTGCAATTAGATAACGAAACATTCTCCGAGCGACACGTATGCCAATCAAAGGTGAGAAGAGTGGGATTACATGGGTTCTGCGACGCGAGCGAACGAGCATACGGAGCGTGCGTGTATGTACGGTCAATCAACAATCGCGGCCGAATTGAAACGATACTATTATGTGCGAAATTGCGGGTCGCGTCAGTAAAAGTTGTCAGCCTCGCACGTTTCGAACTTTGCGGTGCGGTGCTACTGGCGTCATTATTTTCTAACGTCCGAAATAGTAATGCACGCCGATTTGACTCGATTAACTTCTGGACGGATTCCACGATAGCTTTAAATTAGCTGCAACGCGAACCAGCCACGCTTACATTGAATATTACATCTTCCCATGAGACTTAGAAATGAAATGTGATATCGCGTTTTATGAAGCATTAGAACTCTATTACTTCGATGTGCGCACACTTACAAACGCTATTCCGTCACAAGGAATTGTGGGATTTAGATACTTTTGACGTGTTGACAATATAAACATAACGCGTAGCAATGAATATTACATCCCATCATGAGACATAGGAATGTTATTCGTTATGGCGTTTCTTGAAGAATTAGAACTCCATTGCTTCGATACGTAGACATCTAGAAGTGCTATTCAGTCAGCAGCATATGTGGGATTTACATTCTCTTGAAGACTTGACCTGATATACATATCGCGTTGTATTGAATTACATCTTATCATGAAACATAGATAAGAGATGCGATATCGCGTTTTATGAAAAGTTAGAACACCATTGCTTCGATATGTAGACATCTAGAAACGCTATTCCACCGCAACGTAGTGTGGGCTTTACATTCTTTTGAAGTATTGACGAGATATACATAACGCGATGCGTTGAATATTACATCTTATCAGGAGACATAGAAAGGATTTGCGATATCGCGTTTAATGAATTGTGACGTCAGGCGTACCGCCTGCCGCCCTCCGGCGTCAACCTCTTCTCCAGCGGCATCCGTATTCAGAGCCCCTGTACGTGGGCCACTCGTCAACACGCCGCTCCAGTATTCAGAGACGACGATACGAGAGAGAGAGAGAGAGAGAGAGAGAGAGAGAGAGAGAGAGAGAGAGAAAGAGAGAGAGAGAGAGAGAGAGAGGGAGGGAGAGAGAGAGAGAGAGAGAGGGAGGGAGGGAGAGAGAGAGAGAGAGAGAGAGAGAGAGAGAGAGAGGAAGGGTACTCCACATACGACCGGGAAGACCTTACCTTGCGTTACGAGGGCGAGGAGCACCACGCCACGTACCGCATCAAGTCACCGGCGATCACGCACCCGTATACCCTCTTCTCGTATATACGATCCTAGTATAGGTACACTACTCACCTCTGTACATACACTACAACACACACCTAGAGTTAAGTATATACATGTACATACGCCGCCTAGTTATTACGCTAGAGGTAAGTTGCGAGCTGCTCCCCACTCCGACCGGCCGCCCCACCTCGAAGGCCGAGCGGCCGCCGTATTCCAACCGTCCGCCCCACCGCGAGGGCCCAGCGACCCGAGGAGGTCGCGGACGCGAGATCTGATCTTCACTTGTAATCGCGCCTCCGAACCGAGGAGTTTCAATCCGACTCGATCAATTAGCTCATATGCAACTAGCTACCAGCTCAATGGCATTGACTCTATCTCATCTCCGTTAGCGGAGTCCGTAACTTAACTTAGACTATTTCTATTCCTTATTACAATCTTAGTTTAATAACTTAGAGTTAGACAAGTGTACTAGTATAGGGAAGTTCATAGAATATACGTTGTTTACACCCGATCCAAATCTTCTTTATTTCAAATTCAATTACAAATTCCTTAACTCTATTCCATGGGTACGCTCGCGAATATTATACAATTCCATAATTCTTCTGCGATAGTCCCGGAGGTGGACAACTAGAGCGAACCACCGCTTAGCCGCTCTTACTTCAGTTCTGCAGTAATCGAGTATCTTGCGCCCAGGTCGACACTGTACTGCTAGAGCGAACCAGCGCTTAGCCGTGCCGTTATCTTCCGAAGTACAAGTGCTCTTGATGAACTTCGAGACTCCGAAAAGGCGTACACGACGCGCGGGGAGGAAGGTGTTCATACGTCGTCTTATTCGTGAATACGTGGGCAATGTTCCTGCATACGTCAATCTCTGCAATCGAGTTCCTGTTCCTGCGAAGGATACCTTTTCCGCCGTTCGACCCGTTCGTGTTCAGGATCGCCTTGTCCCAGGGTCCGTACCTGCCAGCTAGGGTCAGCCCGTATGGAAACTCGTCCCTGTGACCATACAACCGTTCCGGCCATATGCCGCAGCCATACGGCGTATCGTAAGCTTATACGTAAGCTTTAGCGTTAATATTCTGTAATTTAGAGTCCAGAACGCCAACGAACCCGCTCCAGGCGCAATTCGCGTACGTTTCGGGAATGGCTACGACGTCGTGTCATCGTTTCGAGTGAAATCGCACCCCGGGATGTGACATACCGCCATTTATGAAGCATTAGAACTCTATTGCTTCGAAATGTAGACATCAAAAAACGCTATTCCGTATCAAGGAATTGTGGCATTTACATCCTTTTGAAGCTTTGACGAGATGTACACAACGCATTGCATAGAATAGTACATCTTGTCATGAGACATGGAAATGAGACACGATGGCGCGTTTTATGAAGAATTAGAACTGTAGACATCTAAAAGCGCTGTTCCGTAGCAAGGAAGGGCGACATTTAAATTCTTTTGAGGAGCAGACGAGATATACTCTATATAGACGACTATCTAGACGAGAACTCTATTGTTTCCATATGTAGACATCTACCAGCGCGATTCCGTAGCTAAGAAGTGTGGGATTTAATTTCTTTTGACGTGTTGATGAGATATATATACCGCGTTGCATTGATATTACATCTTACCATGCGATATAGAAGTGGGATGCGATATCGCGTTTTATGAAGCATTGGAACTAAATTGTATTGATATGTGGTTATCTAGAAACGCTAATCCGTAGCAAGGAATTGTGGGTTTCACATTCTATTGAAGCGTTGACAAAATATAGTTGTTGCGTTACATTGAATTACATCTTATCGTGAGACATAGAAATGATATGCGACATCGCGTTTTATGAAAAATTAGTACTCCACTTCTTCGAAACATAGATATCTAAAAACGCTATTCCGTAGCAAGGAAGTGTGGTACTTACATTCTTCTGAAGTGTAGACGACATATATATAACACATTGCAATTGAATATTACATCTTATCATGAGACACAAAAATGAGATGCGATATAGCGATTAGTGAAGTATTATTAGAACTCTATTACTCTGATTCGTCGACATCTAGGAAAGGTATTCCGTAGCAAGGAAGTGTGGCACACATATTCTTTTGAAGTGTAGACGAAATATACATAACGCGATGCATTGAATTCATCATCCTGTCATGAGACATAGAAAGGAGATGCGATATCACGATTTATGAAGCATTAGAACTCTATTGCTATGATGCATAGACATCTAGAAACGCTAATCCGCAGCAAGGATGTTTTGCATTTACATCCTTACGAAGTGTAGAGGAGAGGTACTTATCGCGTTTCATGGATATTACATCTTATCACGATACACAGAAATGAGATGCGATATCGCTTTTTGTAAAGAGTTAGAACCCTATTATTTCGATACGTAGGCATCTAGAAATGCTGTTCCTTAGCAAGGAGGAGATGCTTTTACATTCGTTTGAGGTATAGACGAGATACACATAACGCGTTGCATTGAATATTACATCTTATCGTGAGACATAGAAATGAGATGCGATTTCGCGTTTTATAAAGAGATAGAACTCAATTGTTTCGATACGTAGACATCTTGAAACGCTATCCAGTTGCAAGTAAGTGTGGATTGAACATTCTTTTGAAATGTTGACGAGATATACATAACGCGTTGCGTTGAATTGCATCGTATCATGCAACATAGAATTAAGATGCGACATCGCGTTTTATGAAGAATTCGGGAACTTCTGCTTCGATATGTGGACATGTAGAAATGCTGTTCCGTAGCAAGTAAGTGTGGCGTTTACACTCTTTTGAAGTGTAGACGGGATATACATATCTCGTTGCATTCAATGTAACATGTTACCATGAAACGTAGAAATGAGATGCGACATCGCGTTTTATAAAGAATTAGAACTCTATTTCTTCGATATGTAGGCGTCTAGAAGTGTAATTCCGTAGCAAGAAAGTATGGCATTTATATTCTGTTGAATTGTAGACGAGATATGCGTAACGCGATGCATTGATATTACGCCTTATCATGAGACATAGAAATGAGATGCGATATCGCGTTTTATGAAGAATTAAAACTCAATTGCTTCGGTACGTTGACATCTAGGAACGCTACACTGTAGCGAGGGAGTGTGGCATTTACATTCTTTTGAAGTGTAGACGATGTATACATAACACTTTGCAATGAATACTACATCTTATCATGAGACTTAGAAATGAGATGCGATATCGTGTTTTATGCTGCATTAGAATACTACTATTTCGTTATGTAGACAACTAGAAGCGTTATTCCGTACCATAAAATTATGGCATTTACATTCTTTTGAGGTATGGGCTAGATATACATAACGCGTTGCATTGAATATTACTGCTTATCATGAGACATAGAAATGAGCTGCGATATCGCGTTTTATAAAGGGTTAGAACTCTATTGCTTCGGAACGTAGGCACCTAGGAAAGCTGTTCCGTAGCAAGGAAGAGTGGCATTTACTTTCTTTTGATTTGTAGTGTTACGTCAGGCCTTGCGCCTGCCACCCATCAGCCTTTTCGCCGCCTCCTGCATCAATCCCTGCACGCAGTGAACCTGCCGTACACTTCTGCGTATCCTGCAACCAGCAGCGTTTGCGCTCGCAGATGTCCACGCGCCCACTGGCACCTACGAGCACCTCTGTCTCATGCATGCCAATACGCATCGCTGTCTTGCTTGCACCAACGAGCAGCTCTGTCTCGTTCGCACCAAAGTGCAACTTTGTCTCACTCGCACCTATGCTGATCGCCCTATTGTTCGTACCTACGAATATACCCGCCTCCCTCGCACTGAAGTCTCCGGCTAGAAGGAAGAAGCAACAGCCCGTTACCGGAATGGAGAGTATATTTCAGTTCAAGGAACCTACATTGCCAGGACCTATATATTATTTCTAATGTTATATCTATGTACCTGTATCATACCCTAGATGTAAGTTCTCATGATATATATTGTAACAATCCACAAGAAACACGTAATTCTAATTCCGTACATATGAGATTAGATATTAAGACGTACCTGCGCGAACGACACGCACAGGTATCACCACGACGAGCCGCGTGTTCCCGCTCGCTGGACCACGCGCTCCCCACTACGAGCGACTGCTACCGATGCGCTACGCAAACCGAGGATGTCCGAGACGCGACTCCAGAGATCAGTCTACATCGAGATACCACTCCATGGAGTCGAATCCTCCAGTACCATATCATATACCCAAGCCATTAGCCGCCTCTATATGGAGATTAGGCTACGTGGAGATTAGGCTATTATTTCTATTTCATACGTTATAACTTAGAATAATTTTGACCTTGTATAGTTTTAACTTAGAACATATTTCATTTATTTTACTATATCCTGTTTACAAGTTCATCACCATATCTACTAGTTCCTAAATCTACTAAATCTAAATACTATTTCTCGCATTTAATACAACCCTTAGGTAGGAATACTTCCACGTGTCACTTCCATACAACTGGGTAGCTGTCCAACACCTCGAAGGAGTATAGAACCCAGCTTTACAGAGTTGCGATAGAGCGCACCGCCGCTTATCCTTCCGACCATTGTCTGTTAGTACAGAAAAACTTGGTGAATGGGACGTGATTCTGGTTCGCGAAGAACACGACCCGCGTATAGGAAGAATTTCCTTCGTTCACTTGTACGTGGATAACGTATCCCGGATCCCCCTATACCAGCGACCTCTCTCCTTCGCACCGGTTCAGTGTCTCCAGCAACGCCGAGTCTCCTTTTTCCGCAGTCGAGATTGCTGCGTTATCCACGGTCCCTGCCGAATCCAAGCCGCCTTGACCCGCTTCGCTGAAAGCTGATTGAAATATCAGTCTCCGTTAACAGGCCAACATCTACATCGATGCCAGTCAACGATCCATGGCGAGAATTCTACTAATGTATCGAATACGACACCAGCGAGAGATAGGATTTACTACATCTATTATCCACGAACTGCGAGTGTTTTTCTCGTGCCGCGTAAGCTGAAATAGTCGGACCAGGTCGTAATGCGTTTCCGCAGATCGAATCTCGAACAAATAGATTAGTGTCGTGAAGCCTCCGGATAAACGGAAAATTATTTCGCCGGACGTGACAGTAGATGCAGTTACACAAAACGCATTGCATTGAACATTACATCTTATCACGCAACATTGAAATGAGATGCGACATCGCGTCGAATAATGTAGTAAAACTCTATTGCTTCGACACGTTGGCATCTAGACACGTTATCAGGCAATTAGTTCTGTACGTTGTGTTCTATGCAAAGGCAAATATTTCAAAGAGAAAAAATGTATTACTTACAAATTACCTTTGGTCGCAGAGATCTCACGAATTCAAGCTTCTTGTCTTGCAAAACTAATCATTCATTTAACATGGAACGGTGTCGAAGAATAGTAAAAGATTTTCATATTTCATAGCTTCACTCGATACGTCGATTGGATCACGTAAAACATCGGACGCTAATTGCATCTACACCTTCAGACCTTAAATATATAATTGCAACAACATACTTATTGCAATAACATTTTTCTAATTATTTATATCTATGCCTAATAAATATATATTAATCGAATAACTTGCTTTACCAAAGTATAAAAAAATCTGAGGATTGGAAATCTGAGCATTACATAACAAACGTGCATTACATATATAATGTTACATGTAACAAAAGATGAAGACCAAAAAAGGTCGCATATAAGTTGAATTCACAATGCGGTAATTCACAAACGGCAAAATTTCCAAACAATAATTAACAAAATCCTAAAATGGAGGAATGAAAATCCATCTCCTTGACAACGATCAGAAACAAGGCCTCATGCACTACAATATTCCAAACAACCAGCGATTGGCACAACAATGACAACGGATGGAACGAATTCTGTGGTAGAACTGAGCAAAGGCTGTGCTCCTACGCAGCTCTCGTAACGGCATACTCTTATTACCGGGGCGACACTTGTATCACGGCACTATTAATGCACCGCGATATAGCACACGGGCTACACGACCGTGGCAATGACACTATCAGCTCGCCATAGCTACACACGTAGTAGTGGCGTAGGCTGACATTTACTAATGGGAAAACTGATTCCACAAAAATTATAAGCGAATATGAAAAATGGCTAAACCAAGCAATTTATTTATTTTGATTCCAAAATAGATACACTGGCACGAAACAGAAATGTAAAAACTCGACTTTATTATTCTCTGTAAACTAGCTCAATACGGCGATTTTTTCGATAAAGTCGTTAATTACTTTATCATAAAAATATATACATTTATTTTATATGTATTTTTCTCAATTGATCGTTACAAATTCATGCAGTTGAGGATTATATTAAATACGACGATAGCATGCCATTTAAGAAATTACATGAGGCGAAGTTAGGGACGCAACAGCATGAATTTGTACTTTGTAAATAATACTGTTCTTATAAATAATATTTTTAGTTTATGACGGGTTGAAAGAAATATATACAACTCTCACAATAACTATACATATACGAAAATGACTATCAAAATAAATATTAGTACTCATATGTTGAACATCTAACGGTTCTAATTTGTATGAAAGCACAGGTACCCCATTACCAAATGTGGCCCTACGTCATTGCTGAAAAGATTCATGAATGGAGCGATGATACGCGTGTCACTATAGTACTGGTGCTGCATGATTCACACGGTGTGTTATGCTTGTTTAGAACGTGCTGGTAACATGTTCTGGTATTTTAGCTAAAGAATCTGGCCGTAGATGGCTACGGATCAGCTGAAACTCCTCGGAAGTAGCAATATAGTGCCGGTATGGTGTCGCCGCCATCTTGCCCTTTGTAATCTGGAACGCTTTTCAGAGCATTATTCGGAATTGAATTTGAACACATAGCTACTTAATCGCGAATTTGTATGTACATAATTATACATCACTGCATAAAAACAATATCATATACTTTAATTACCAATGCGATATAGGAATATAAAACGAAGAACTATTCACTCTTATCAGGAGCAAAAGCAATGTTTGGTACTCAAGGTTCGTTGTAAAATATAATCAAGCAGTTAATATATCAAATCACAGCACATAATAAATCACTGAAAGTATAATGATATGAATAGTCAGAAAAACATATTTATTTGTTAGATGTTTATAAATTCAAATTTGAAAGTCCAAGTCACATTTAATATATTCATGTTTAACCAGGTGATTTGGTGTTGTTTCAAATAGGCGTGGAGAACTAGCTGGTACTTCTGTCAATGTAATTTCATTTCTGCTGCAACCTAAGCAAGGTTTCATTAGATCTGGTGGATTTTCCAAATTTTAGAAAGGGATGATGGTAGTAGTAGTTGATTTAGCGCCAGGTGATAAACATATACAACAAGCAAAGCAACGTAAACGGATTTATAATGTTCAAGATTATATAAATTAAACTATTACACTTTTATAATCCATGTAGCGTTTCTGTTCTTTGTAATTTACAAAGAGTCTTAAGAATGTAACGCCACGTAAAGAAGTATGGAAACAAGGAAAGCAGACCTTAATCTCAGATAAAGGAAACTAGGATTTGTTGGGTATCGTGGTTACCGACGCGCTGTGTTAAGGGATTTGTCATTCAGTTTTAATTTTCTAAACAAGAACAATTCAAATAAATCTGGAGTCGACACGTTGGAAGAAAAATTCTTCCAGTGAAAAATGCTGTATGCAGTGCAATAGCAGCTTCACATCGTCTTGATATTCTACAGAAATTCTTATGCCATTTTATTCGATTTACTAGAATCGAAACTATGAAACCTATTAGGTGGTATTTCTGCAACTGCTACCACACACACACACACACGCACGCACGCACGCACGCACGCACACACACACACATAAAATCCATCAAGATTGAAGACACTGTGTATGTATTGGAGAATGCGTATAAAAAGAACGGACTATTACATGGATAAATTGGAAAATTCCACTTATAATTGATAATTAGATTATAAACATTTATATGATTTTATCAGAAATTTATATACGTCAAAATTGCAGCACTCAGGTGTGTAAACATCATTTTGCGATCTCATTTCATTTTGGCAGTTATACTTATATCCATTCAGGCATAAAGCTTAATAATCTTTCAACTATAAAATAATTATGAGACATTAGACGTTTTGCTGCTGTTGGTCTCTTTTATCATCTTCGGAACCTGTGAAGCAGCTAGAACTATAATAACAAAGTACTTTATATCTTTGCTCATTGTTTCCAAAGAAAATATTAAATATGAATAATTATGATCATTTTATTATAAATGTATAAGTAAAGTTCAATCTACGTAAATAAATATATTCAAGCGTAATTTATTTAATTTTTGTCGTTTAGCGTTACAAAATATATTACATAATATAATATAGTATATATATAAAAATATATTTTACTTTCGTTTTTTTAATATTTTAAATATTTTATATTATCATATTAAACGTTTAGAAAAAGTAACAACATTTTTAAAAGTAGGAATAATTTTTCCTTAATTAGTTAATATGTCGGTTCTTTTTAAGAAGACGGTATTTAATTTTTCAAAGTGAGTTTCGACTTTAAATTGACCTTTAACCCTTTGCACTCCGTTGTCGCCGCTGCGGCGACACGTATTATAGCCCATAGCACTTCGTTGTCGCCGCTGCGGCGACACGGCACGCCAGCATCTACAGGCAACATTGTATCTTTATACAGGTAGGAAGATATTTCGGCACGCGCTAACGATAAGTGTCATCGGTCTGGCGACCGAGCTTGCTCCGTTTCTTTCAATCGTAATTTTGTCTGTCAGCGTAAAACACGAAACAATGAAATTTGAAAGGCGACCAGACCACCGCTATTGAGCCTAAGTCTGATTTATCGTACGGTTCTCCTGAAAGCAGTCCACTACAGGGCAAATGTTTACGGACAGGTATTATACCAGTATACCTTTGGCAGAGGAATTAATGAAAATGATGTGCCACTTAACTGGAACTATAAAAACAAATAGAAAAGGTATTCCAAAGCTACCGAAAAAAAAGTTTTCACAGCAGGAAACCTTTATTAGAAAAAAAGGGGAAGCCATGTTTTTAGCCTGGAAAGACAAAAGAGTCGTTTTCCTTTTGAGCACGTGGAATGATGCTGGAATGATAACAGCAAGAAGAATTCTGCGAGGGGGGATGGAGATAAACATTAGGAAACCTAATGCAATTGTAAGCTCTACAGCTTCCATGGGCGGCGTTGATCGAGCCGATCAATACGCAGCCACGTATTGTTTTTTGAGAAAATCATTGAGGTGGTGGAGGAAAATGTTTTTTTGGGGCATGGAAGTCTGTGTGATCAATTCATATATTATATATAAGACTGTAAAAAAAAATCGAAATGAGAAACCATTGACACATTTGAAATATGTGAAACTGCTAGTAGATCAACTAGTTAACGATTTTCGACAAGAAAGATCGAGAGCTTCATCGTCTGCATCTGCATCTGTTGAGATAAGTCTAAACGGGAAGCTTCACGTAATGCGGAAGGGCAAAAAAACAGATTGTGTCGTTTGCTCTAACAGGCAGAATAAAGGTGAAAGGCATGAAACCAGTGAATATTGTGATACTTCTCCTGGCAAGCCACGAATGCATCTTGGGGATTGCTTTTCACGGTATCATACTATGAAGAATTTTAAAAGATAATTGTTATTTTTATGTATTGTTATATTCTTTACATCGTAATTTTGTTAATAAAACATAGCTTTCAAATATATAATATACCAGCTTTCTTTAATGACACGGCAGGGTCTTTGAGCTTCCTCAATTGCGCGGTCGCAACATTGTAAACACTTTCGGAGTAGCTGACGGTCATGATCAAAATGTTCCGGAGTAGCTGGAACCTCTAGCTAAAAAGTGCGCGGAGTGCAAAGGGTTATATATCTAATTTCATTGCTTTTCGTAGATCACCGCTAATTTTCAACCTTCCCATTACAGCTTTGTCCATGCAAGTTTTAATACTCCGAAAGATATATAATATTATGTTATTAGTAAAATTATTTTGCATTTCTAATTAATTGAAACGTAAAAAATATATTTTTTCTTATGAGAAAGCGTTGCGAGAAAATTTTGGGAATCCATTGCTAATGTTGTACCTAGTGGTTAACTAGATTCTCCTCTCGCTGCCGCACTCCTTTACTATTTTTAAGATCCAAAAACCGTGTATCAACTTTGTCACCTTTAAAATTTACGAAATTTACATATTGTGAATTTTGCAAAAGTGATGTTAATTAACTCTTAAATTGTGATTGCTTGGGCGATTAATCGCACTGATACTATAGTATTTGAGCTTACACTTTTGTTAACAAACTCGCTGTTCAAATTAGTTTGGATGACAATTAATATTTGCATGATCTTTTCCTCTGATTTATCTGTATAATTTGTTCTTTCTTTTCAATTGTCATATATAATTATTCAAATCTATATGTTCTAGGAAGGAATCAAGCAACAAGTTAACTTATCTATAATATTTATATTCTGTAAAATAAATTGATTTGTTTACTAAAATATAAATTATACATTCGTGTATTAATTGTAAACCTTTAGTTAATTATTCACACCTGGATTACACGCATAATGGGTAAAATCAGACATTCCTTCAGTTTTTCAATATTGCCTCATAGAATAAAGACTGATTAGTAACAGATTTACTGTCTTTGCAAAATAAAAGTGTACATTGCATCACCCATTATTTCCAGCTTCCTACTATAATTTTGTGATTCTGGCTGGTGTTACTTGTAGTTAATAATCCATGAATAATCGACGACTGGAGTTACCAACAACCGATAACGTATGCTTTCACATACGCCTGGTGTAACCAACAGTAGGTAACTCAACACTTATCAACGACTGGTGTTGCTTGCGGTGGGTATCTCACGATATATCGGCAGTAGGTGATGCCTGCGGTCGATAACTCATGATATAATGACGGCTGCTATTGTCAATAGTCCGAAATTCAAGAACTATCGACGGGTGGCATTGCCAGCTATCGGTAATCCATCTCTTACTTGGCATAACTTAATCTAACATCATCTAAACTTAATTTGAACCAAGCTAACCTCAGTTACACGTAATCGGACTTAACCTGCTTTCACTCAAATCTAACCCAACCTAGCACAATCTAACTTTACCTCTTTTAAACATAAACTAATCAAACCAACGCTTTCTTAAATCTAATCCAACATAACCGAGCTACATGCAAACATTTCCAAGTATAACTCAACCTAACCTAACCTAGTGTAACCTAACTAAATCAAACATAATCAACTTTCCCAGGGATAAGGCTATGCAGTAAGCCTTCCGCAGTAACAGAGTGACAGAGATCCGCTTCGATTGAACGCTTCGTTTATTCAAGTAATGTAATGTAATTATCGGCGGGTTCAATCGGAGCGGGTCCGCATCGAATACAAGAGCGCCTTTGGTGAAATGAAAACGAACAGACGGAAAAGAATAAAACTTTACTAAAAAATCGTACGGAAATCCGATATATCTACGCGTATCTAATATACATCTAACTGAAACATAATTCGAAAAATACAAAGAATAAGAGGGAACATTCTCCAATATATGACATATATAAATCAACGGATGCAAGAGAGAACACTCGATCTCGGGGTAGCGAGACCGGGGCGCTATCCTGAAGTAATCGTATAACGTCGTTTTCGGGATGGTGCAGTGAGGAAATGTAGAGGGTAGAGAGCATAAAGTAACAACAACGTAACTAAAGAGAAAGGAAAGGAAAATCTGTGGAAACATTGCATTCATTAAGAGGAAATCCTAGGAATGTCAGACAACAGATTATATACCATACTGTAAGGGCCTTGCCATTGTACCTTGGTACAACGAAATATGACGATATCGTGAGAGAAAATAAAAATATCGAGAAACTAAAAAAGAATTATATTGGTCTCAAAAGGATATGTATATATCGATAGGTTTATATCGATACTTAGATATTTTCAGTTCACCAAAAGGACCGGAAACCTGAGGACCGTTTGTATAAACTCAGAATTATTGTTAACGAAATTTTCCACACTTTCAAAATTACTGTTAAGCTCTGCAAAAATATTGTAATCGACGAAACCATGGTTTCGTGGCGAGGACGCCTCAGTTTTTGCCAATATATCCCAGGAAAGCGGCATAAATATGGTGTAAGACAGTGTAAACTGTACCTTCCGGAAGAATACACCAACAACATTCTTATTTACGCCGGAAAAAATACAACCAGAATAGTTAGATCACATGTGCATGCTGTAGTTATGATGTTGAAGGTTGAATTATCATTTGGACGCCGTGTATTACACGCAGATAATTTTGATAATAGTGTCCCATTGGCCAAAGAACTTTTGCAAAAAGGAACATTTATTTCTGGTACAGTAAAAATTAATAAAAAATTTCTCCCGCTGCAGGCCAAACGGAAACAGCAACGGGGTGGCTTTATGTATTTTCCAAATGGGAACGGCTTCAAATTCTTAAAATGGACGGATAAGAGGCCTGTATGCATGATAGCCACTTCTGAAAACCACAAATGTGTTATTGTCCAGGGTAGTACTAATAAGTTAAAGCCAGTCAGAGTGTTCGTTTATAACAAAGCTACGAAGGGGTTTGACCATCCGACCAGATGTCTTCTTATCACAGTTGATTACGCAGAACAGTAAAGTGGTATAGAAAAATAGTTATCGAATTAGTTTGCGCGACTTCTCTCGTTAATTGCTATTGTATACATAAAAAATGAATTACCAAAGGTATGAAAATATTAAACATTTTCTGTTGTCGTTTCAAGAACGCACGATAAAAACGAGACAGCAATGTAAAGAATGTTATAAACATATATTTAGAATAAATCGTGGGCAGTATGCCGCTAATAAGGCGATAAAAGCAAAAACCTATTGCAACCGATGTAAGGGTCAACCGGAATTCCACCCATCGTGTTTTGAAAAATTACATAAAAAAATTAAATAATTATGTTAGGTTCACAATATTGAATTGTTATATTTTGAAGATTGAATGTCTGCTTATAATGTTGAAAATTGAAAAATGAACCTATTTTGTACTATCTACTTTCTGAAATACAAGTGCGACCCAACGTGATGCACACCGGATCACAAAATAGACGCGTGTGACCAACCAGTGATGCAAGCCGCCCCAAGGATCAGACGCGTGTGACCCACCGATGATGCACACCGCCCAGCGGAACACACACGTGTGACCCACCTGTGATGCACGCCGGCGTCAATGTGCTAAACGTAGAAATTGGATGTGCCATCGCATCGCGTGGAGCATGAGATCACTACTGCTCTGACAAGCAGACAATATGAAACCCCATCACGATGCAAGGAACAGTCGAATTCACAATCTTTTGAAGCATAGAAGTAGGTAAGGATAATGCGATACATAGAACATTGCAACATTATTGCTTCCGAACGTTGAAATGAAATACACCACCGCACCGCATGCAGCATTAGAACTCTATTACTTTTACACGTAGACACTATGAAACGCCGTCCCGATGCATATGTCTGTAGAATTCATATTCTTTTGAAGTGTAATATATCATCTTATATCTAATATATAAAGTATAATCTTTCATCTCATTTGACAGATATTCTCTGCCATCATCGCTACACAAGTGAACAACTTTTAAATTAAAATGAGCCTCGCTTCTAGTTACATAATCTTTAAATGCAAAAAGTACTTTTGATTTATATGTAATCAGATATGTTACACAGTAAAGTGTATATTCGTCCACAAATAGGCGAAAATAATTATTTCCGTTAATAGTTGAAGGAATAATAAAACCACATACATCTGAATAAATAATAAGCAATGGTCACTTTACATGCTCCATATTCTTTACCTTTTCGAATGATAATCGTGCTTGCCTACCTTTAATGCGAGCCTCACATAAATTATCATTCAGCACTGTCATTTCTATATGACTTACATCACTGACCACATTTTTATTCTTCAATTCTACGAATTTTGATCTTCCAATGTGGACCAAACGCTAATGCCACAGTTCATAGTCATTATTTACTGCACTATGAATCTGGTGATTAATCAATGTTTCACCATTTTCCATTTGAAAATCAGTAATAGATAAGTTATTTTTTCCCTTACCTTTCATTATTTTCTGACCAGTTTTCATTACCTCAACGTTTCCATCTATCACAAATACGATGTCCATTCCTGCTTCTTGCATTCTTCTAACGGATAGCACCTTTTTGCCATTAAAATCTTCAAGGGTGTACTCAACTCCTCGAATGTCGGAAAGACATTGTCACGTTTGATAACGTAATCCGACGCTCCGCAATCCAACAGAAACTTTAATTTCTTTCTATGGCCTTCCCCATTTTCATTGTACCCCGTCATAAAGGCAAACGAGGATGTCCCAGCCTTTTCAATATCCAATTCTTCTGTTTCTTGAGCTGCCTGGGCGATTACCTTTTTCTATCCCGCGTGCTCGACCGTTCTTAATAATAAAAACGTTCTTTTATTTTATTCCCTTTCTTCCACAATGATGGCATTTTATATTTATTGTTTCTTTGGCCATTTAAATTATTCCATTTTGCCGTTTCTATTAGTTTGTCTTTTATGTACTTTTGGATTAAAATTGTCTCTATCTGTATGTATCTTCTGAGTATGTAATACATTCTCGCTTGTCGAGTAGCCTGTTCGTAATTTTACATCGTGGACCACTAAACCAGTTTTTATAAACGCTAATGTTAGGTTGTCTTCGGAAAACGTTCTATCGCCGTAATTACTCGCCATAGCACGTTGGAAGGGTTAGCAGTAAATGGAAAGCTTTATCCGTTTCTTCTAATTTTACACACGCTGCTAAGAGTTCTGTGATTATGTCGTTCAGTGTTGTAAAACATTTGATCAAGGGCTGCTCTCCCTGTAGTTAAACTTAATAATTTTTTTCCAACAGCCAATTGCGTGGCTAAACTCTCCCTTTCATATATGCCATCCAATTTTGTGCAAAATTTCAGCAGCAGTCTTCGCATTATTTGCGAAGCTCAAAAAGGAATCTGCCAAATTTTCAGCAATGACACCTTTTGCAATCCTCTCTGCTTTCTTCCAATCTGCAGTTATTCTTACTGGAATGGGTTCATCAATAATTATTCAATTAGCTTAACTGTGCACCAATTCTCAATTGCCACATACTGTAGCAATCACCATCAAATTGTTTAATGTTTCTCTTGGTTTTTGCACTTTTCATATTTCTCCTTTTTTTTCTTGAAGAAAGGTTTATATTCACTAACAATGTTTCTTCTGCAATTTAATCACTTATTTATACTTCTGATATTACACATATAATCACATAGTCACATACACAAAAGTAATCACTGAAAAGAATATCTACTAAAGTGTTACTACTATTAAAATCCGTAAACTAGGCCCATAACCTATTGAATTATGGGTAAATATAAAAGAAAAGCTGTCCAAAGCTTTTTTATAGTCTGCAACTTTATTCTTAAGGTCTGAAGGTACATCTTTACGTTTTAAAAACTCTAATAATTGTGAGGACTCCACATAGGAAATATAGTGTCCCCCTAAAGAAATACACGACGCAAACTCTGCACGTGCTTTCCTTTCAGGCCACTAGGTATAAACAGTCGTGACCCCTACTCGAACCGACATAACTCTTTCACAGTTTATATACTGGATTCTATTTCCTAACTCAAGATTCATTTTTGTTTCTCCGTTGACATGTGAAACAATCCAACAGCAGTAAGCTGTTATGGATAGCATTATACTCATCTGCCACTACACTTCAAAAGAATGTTAATTCTACATGTTCATGCAACAAGATGGCCCTTCATACAGCCTGCCTGTTGGACCAACAGAGTCTTAATGCTACATAACATGCGGTGACGAATCTCACATCAATGTTTCCGAGTAAGTAAGCTGAAACATTCTATGCATAGGATTACGCTTATCTGCGTATGCACTTCATAAGAATGTGAATTCTACAGTTCCATGCAACAGGAAGGAGCTTCATAATGTCTACGTGTCAAAGCAATGGAGTTCTAATACCCCATTCAATACCGGGGCGAATCTGATTCCAACGTTTCACTCTAAGTAAATTGCAATCCTCCATGCATAGCATTATGCTTATCTGCTTCTATACTTCAAAAGAAAGTGAATTCTACAGTTCTAAGCAACGGGATGGCGCTTCACAGTGTCTACGTGTCAAATGAGGAGAGTCCTAACGCTCCATGCAATGCGATGTCGCACCTCATGTCAACGTTTTAAAGTAAGGTGTAATCGTGTATGCATAGCATTATGCTCATTCTGCTTCTACACTTCATAAGGTTGTGAATTCTACACTTCCATGCAACAGGGTGGCGTTTTATAGTGTCTACTTGTCAAAGCAATGGAGTTCTAATGCTCCATGCAATGCGACTGTGCATTTCATTTGTACGTATCGAATTTAGTAAGCTGCAATCTTTTGTGCATAACGTAGGAAACTCATTAATCAAAGACAATTACGAGGTTTTGTAAATCATTAAATAGTTCCTTTCAACTGAGATATTACACCATAGACTGCTAATGAACAACTGTTTCATCGTTTTAAAACGTACACACGAAATCTCATTTTTTCCGCACATTCGCTCTCGCTCGCATTCTAGAATATTCCACGCACTTAACATTTAAAACTTGAATTATTGATTAGCTTTTAAATTAAGATAATTTCGTTATCCTTCACTTGGCATGCCTATCCTGCATGAACATTCGTCCCGAATGTCTTCATTCATATCGTCTCTGATTTGAGATAAATGTCATAGATTTCTTCGATCCACGATTTCATAGAATCTGCTGACGTAGATGTTTGTAGGGGTCCTTTTCCTTCCCCTACCGTTCGAACTACAAATCGTTGATTGCTTAAAACTCGTGTAACTTCATACGATTCAAAATATTTATGAGCTATTTTTAGACCAGGACTCTGTTGTACATGTTTAATTGCTACTAGATCTCCTTCACGATAAATTCTAGCTTTTCGTCTACTCTTGTTAAAAGTTCGCCTATTCTCTCGTTGGATTCTGGATATATTTTTGCGTGCTTGAGTCGTACTTCATCTCGTTTATCTTGAAAACGTGCGATCCATTCCTTTTCAAGTATGTCTCGGATGCCAAGATGACATTAAGACGTGAATGTGTCCCAGAGAGAAGATGAAATGGTGACGTGCCAATACTTCGATGTATTGTTCATTTCAAACATTTTTGACCTACTTCTAAGTACTTACATCATTCACAGGGCTTAGGTGCAGCTAATTTTGCTGACAACAGTATGAATGTTCTATTATGATGTTCAACTTGACCACTAGCTCTAGGAATTCCTGTTGTAGTTGAAACACGTTTTATATTCTTTTCTTGACAATATTGCTTGAAACCATTTGCTGTGAAAGCCGTACCCCTATCAGAAATTATTCGACGCGGATTACAAAAAATATTCGCTAGCTTTTTTAGGCGTGACAAAACTTAAGCTGTAGTAGTAGGTTTTGTAGTATAAAGCCATGTAAATTTTGCAAAAGCAATTACCACTACAAATATGAACTGATACGTTTTCTTTGCTGATGGCAGCGGTCCAAGATAATCGATATGAAATGTATTAAAAGGAATACTCCCGTTTTCAATCGGATTTAAATGACACTCCTGCTTCCCCTGCATCTTTTCGGCTAAGATGCATGTAACACAATTCTTTACCACCTTTTCCACTTCCTGCCCAAGATTTGGAATCCAATAATCTTTACGTACTATAGCCTCAGTCTTGACTATAGACAAATGTCCACACTCATAAGCTTGCCTTATTTCTTGCTCTGTACAGAAAATTTCCCCGTAGATCATAATCATTCGTCTTGTTTTGAAGTACCTAATCTCGAAGTTTCATAACAGTCTCATCATCTTCCTGTGCTTTCTGCAAACGTTCTGTAAGGCTTGCATCAGATTCATCGATTAAGAAAATCGCAGGAGGTGCATTTCTACTAAGCGCAGCAACATGTATCATGTCCTTCTCTGGACGATGCTGTATCCGGTAATCAAATTCTTCTAACGATAATGTCCATCACGCAACTCACAAACAAAGATCTATCTTATTCATTGTAAGAGTAAAATTTCGGCAATAAGTAACAATAACAAATGAAATACCTAGTAAATAAACTCCTAATTTCTTCAAAGCTTTTACTATTGCTAAAACCTCAAACTCATAGCTACTGCATTTAGATTCAAGAGAAGCTGTCTTACCACTAAAAAATAATATTCGTGGTGAAAAGGTTGATCTTTGTTATTTGTTTGAAATAAAAGTGCTCCGTACCCTAACGCAGGAGCATCTGTATGCAACTCCATCTCTACTTCTACTTGATACAAATTCACTATTCGGTTCTCACTCAGTAAAAATTTAAGTCGTATGAATGCTTCCTTTTCAGTCACTCTAAAACAAAATTTAGTATTCGCTTGCAGAAGGTTAGACAAATGTCGCGTAATTACTGGGTATTCACGTGTAAATTTACGAAAATTCCCGATTAGTCTAAGAAAACTTTGTATGTGTTTAACATTGGAAGTCATCGGATTGCATCAGTTTTAGCGAGGGGCGAACATAACCATTGCTATATATATACATTATATATATAACCATACATGCCCGAGAAATTTGACAGAAGTTTGCACAAAACAATACTTTTCCCAACTGAATATTAAACCGGCTCCGCTTGCTATAATTCAAACTCTTTCAAGATTTTTGATCCTACTTTTAATATCATGTGATGAAGTAATCGAATAATCTATGTATGCTAAAACTATTCTCTCTCGAATAAGATCTCTAAATATAGTATTTATAAACCTTTGAAAAACTGCTGGTGAATTACATAGACCAAAAGGGATTCGTAAGACTTCATAATGACCATCTGATACAATAAATGCTGTATACTTTCGACCTGACTTATCCTGTCACATGTGAAAGAAACCGTTTCTCAAGTCAAGAGTAATAAAAATGCGCGTGCCTTGAAACAAATCTAATTGATCTTCGATCAATTGTAACGGATATCTATCTTTAATAATTTTCTTATTAATTTGTCGATAATCCACACATAATCCAAACGAAACATTTTTCTTCCGAACGAGGAAAACCGGAATCGCATAATCAGAAGTAGGCAACTAGGCGACTCCAGCCACAATCCACTGTTCTATCTGCGCATTAACAATCTCTTTTTGCAACGCTGACAATTGTCTCGCTGATTGATATACAGACTCTTCGCCTTTCAGTATTAATTTCAATGGAATTTCACGTTTAAAGGTTTTACTTGGCTTGTAACTACTAACAAGATTTTCTATCGTCACTCGCTAATTAGGATCTAATACACCAGACACATCAACTTGATTTTCTTCTAACACGTCACTCGTTACATCTATTTAAAATATTTCCGGTACTATATTTTCTCTTTCAACAATTTCGCGCGTTACTTTCGATAATGGACGAATGATTACTTTACCATCTCTAATGCTGACATCGGTTACATTTAAGAAATTCGTTCCTATTAACAGCTTGTGTCGCACAATGGTATCAGAGATTACTTGTATTCAAATCAATATGAGTGCCCATCTACGGAAATTTCTGCTTGAAACTCACCTAATGTTGTACTATTCCTTGAACCTTCGAAAATTCATTGCGTCGTAATTGCGGAGAACCAAGCTTAATGTACTCGTCTGTGCGAATTAAACTAAAATCAGTTCCTGAATCCATTAATGCTTTGATCTCGCATCCGTTAAGTAAAACATTTTTGAGATACTTTCGGTACGATACTCCTAATGTCGCGCAGCTCTCTTCACTCGCTTTAAATTTCTTGGAACGTTTCGACGCAATATGTCCACGTTCTTCACATATAAAACATTTTACACCGCGATCTTTCGTTGGACAATTCACGCTAATATGATCGTGCTCACCACAATTATAACATCGTACAATATTACCGATAAATTCTTTTATCTCATCCACATTGACAATCTCTTTTCTTTCATTTCTAACGAAACTGTCATTACATATCTCAAACTTTGTTGACCTCTGCACACTCGACATACCTCGATCTCGAAGAATTACCTTTTCAAACGCTTTCGAAAGTTGATTGGTTGTTGTAAACTGTAGAATACGCGCGTGGTTCCGGAGCATTTCATCGGGAATGCCGTCAATCAGATATTCAAGTATTTCATGGTCGTTGATTGGTACTCGATTTCCAAGAATGTTCTTCTCGTGCAAATATTCATGAAACGTCTCGTTCCTGTTCCATAACCGCTCTTCAAATTTCTTCTTCGTTTCAATTTTGCTTTGCGGATGATAAAACAACTCATAATTCTTCCAGCAGTCGGTTGAATGCCATAGTTGTATATTCTGGTTTAGAAAGAAATCATTCAAGTGCTTTTCCCTTCAGTAGCATACCGATAAGTATTCGTGCAACGTCATCTTCCAATTTATATGTCGTCTTGAATAATTTGGTCTGCTTCTCCCAAATTTTATAATCACCAGATTTACTTTAGACTATTAAGAAATTGTCACCGCTACTAACAACATCAAATAGTTCGCCTTCAAAATTACGCATCGATCTTCGTTGCTCATTTTTCGAATTTTACTCAACCTGTAATTTTTGTCGCACCGGATCTAACTCAAGGCGCAACACGGCTAACTCACGTTCTGCTAATACACCAGCACACGACTCCTCATTATCTTCATGAACTTCACGTTCCGTCTGGGTCAACTTCCATCAAACGGGAAATTAATTCAGCTTTCGAACCAGCAGTAAGTAGTTTATGCTCTATTAATACCTCTCTTAGCGCTGTAACTGTAATTAATAAAAATAATTTTACTCAAATCGATCATTGTAAAAATTATTACTCGACACTTGCGTTTAAACTCGAATTGTCTCCACACGAATAATTAATTTTCGTTCTCGCACTATCTCTAAAAACTACACTCGCATCGCTTGAGTATCTTCTCGAACGTTCTAGACCGTCAAGGAATTATCTTGAACGCTCTGTCTTCAAATATTCGATAATACTTCAATCTTTAGAACGTATCCGATTTAATTCTTGAATGTCTTCTTGATAATTACTACGCCCGAGACCCCAAAATTGTAGGAAACTTATTAATAAAAGACAATTATAAGATTTTTTATATCATTAAATAGTTCTTTTCAACTGAGATATTACTCCAAAGACTGCTAATGAACAACTGCTTCATTATTTTAAAACACTCACACGAAAAACTCATTTGCTTCGCACATTCGCTCTCACTCGCATTCTAGAATATTCCACGTACGTAAGATGGACATTAAACCTGAGTTATTGATTAACATTTAAATTAAGATTATTTCATTATCCTTCAATAACATTATGCTTGCCTGCTACTACACATTAAAGGAATGTATACTCTGCAGTTCCTTGAAACGGGATGGTGCTTCACAGTATCTGCGTGTGAAAACCATGAAGTTCTAATGTTCCACACAACGCGATAATACATTTCATTTCAGCTTTTCAAAGTAAGTAACCTGTAATCTTTTAAGCATATCATTATGCTGATCTGCTTATACACTTCTAACGAATGTGAATTCTATAGTTCCATTCATTGGGTTGCGGCATTATAGTGTTCACGTATTATAGCAGCAGAGTTCTACTGCTGCATGCAATGCGATGGCGCATCACATTTCATCATTTCGATGTAAGATGTAACTTTCTATGCTCACGATTATGTTTGCCTGCTCCTACGCTTTAAAAGAATGTAAATTCCACAGTTTCTTGCAAGGAGATGATACTTCATAGTGTCTGTGCATCAATGCAGTAGATTTCTAATGCTACATGCAATGCGATGGAGCATCTCATTTCAACGCTTCGATGTAATTAAGTTGTACTCCTCTATACGTAGCGTTACGCCTTCCTGCTTTTGCACTTCATAAGAATGTGAATACTACAGATCCATGCAATTTCATGGAGCATAAAAGAGTTTAAGTGTCAAAGCAGTAGAGCTCTATTAATCTATGCAATGTGATAGCACATCCCATTTCTACCTTTCAAAATAAATAAGCTGTAATCATCTGTACACATCGCTATACTTATTTGTTCCTACATTTCCGAAGAATGGAAATTCTTTAATTCCATGCAACGAAATGGCGCTTCATGATGCTTGCGTGCCAATGCAATGCAGTTCTCATGCTCCATGCATCCTCATTTCACAAATTCTGCAAAATCCCTATTAAACACATAGTAGCAATAAACTCGTAAAGCAACAAGATGTCGTCTCATCGTAAATTTCAAAATCAAGCCTTCGTAGTGATTCTTCAAATTGTGTATACCATGCAGCTGGCCGTTTTATTGTCTTATTTCCCGCTTCTCGCAATTGTCGCAACCAACCTACAACCGTTGATCCCACTCTTCGCGCCTTCTTGTCTCCTCCCAGTTCCAGAGAAAGAAGCAAATCTACAGATTTTCCACCAATAACGTCTCATTGATTTGCCACACCCTTGACCACCCCTCCATACAAATTCACATTAAAACACTCTGACTTCATGACTGATGAGTTTAGTAGAAATTCAGATTCAGACATATCCGAGAACATGAAAAACACTAAAACCTTTTAATTCATTTTAAGTTAAGTATAATTGTTTGTTAAGGAATCGTATCAATTCCAATTATATCTATCTACTTCCCTATTACTGTAACAGGTATTAGAGCGCACGTTGCAACTGTAACGAAAAGATACGTAATGAAGATTTACGTCCTTCGTAGGCTTATCAACCGAAAATGAGCTTCGTCGACTGCGAGTTATAAAAACGAACAGTTAAAATCAGTGACGTGAGTGCCCGAACTACAGTGTCAATCAATCAACATTCAGTGATCGAAGAATCATGCCAGTAATCAAGCCAACGCTCCAGGACAAATTGAGATTCTCAGCAGCAACAAGTCGGACATACCAGGGAATCCAGACATCATGACGGAGCTTAACAAACCTGATATCTTCACATTGAAAAGGTAGACTCGTTTATTCGTCCATTCCTTTCTTATTCATGTTCCACGATGACAACCCGATCGCTCGAAAAAGCTCAGTCCATTCCCCATGAAATTATTCTCAGTTCACTGCGGCGTAAACGTGGTACCACATTCGGTCAAATCACTACCTTCACGCGACTCCTTAACACAGGCAAAACATCAGAACAACCGGATATACGTTTACTACAAACCCATCTTTACGCGTTAACTGAAACGTGGAAACGATTCGATGGCATCCAATTTGACCTCGAAGAATAAAACGAAACAGAAACGTCACGTCTTTACAAAATTCAAAACGACTACTTCTCTATCACAACTCGCTCTGATTCGATATCATAACTCGACGCGATTGAGTTATTGAAAGGTAAATACGACTGTATAAGTCGGGCTGCCACTAAATATTGTGATGCAATCTGGAATATTCTTAAACCGCCAAGGAACACTGCAGAAACACTGGGCAATATCGTCGACACCGTCAACCAACTTCTGCGCGCACTGAAAAATTCCAAAGAAAACATCTCGCAATGGAACACTTCTGCTTTCCATCATTCGAGGAAAGATAAATGCTAATACGTTATTCCAATGGGACTCACAGTAAAGACAACAAGGTGCCGTCTTACACGGATCTTCTAGAGTTTTTGGAGAAACGGGCCAACTGTGTACCAGAGATGAACGCAAGGGCAAGCTCAACCGCAAGTCGGGTCGACGGGAGACTATCGGACCATTCACGTTCCACGAATCAACGTACTACGGAGAAATCAGGTGACATTCTGATGACGATTACACCGAAAGCAGAACAAGCAGGACAACCATAAGAACCCAAAAGTATTCAGTATGCCACGGAGGGCACCGCATCTACACATGTGAAGATTTTCTCTAAGTCTCAACTTATCAAAGTAATTGACATCTAATGCTCCATGCAACATTTCTTTTCAACGATACAAAGTAAGTAAGTTGTAATGTTCCATGCATAGCATAATGCTTATCCACTTCTGCACTTCAGAAGAATATGAATTCCACAATTCCTTACAAGGGGATTGCGCTTCACAGTGTCTAGTTGTCAAGGCAATAAAGTTCTGCGGCTACTTGCAATGTGTTGGCGCATCTCCTTCTTACGTTTTAATGCATGTAAGCTGTAACGTTCTATACATTGCGTTATGCTTATCTGCTTCTGGACTTCAAAGTGATGTGAATTCTACAGTTCCTTGTAGCGTGATGGCTTCTCCTTTCAACGTAAGTAAGTAGTAAGCTTCAATACAAGCCACTATGCATACTTGGTTCTACAATACAATTACATGCAATTTCTACATATCCATGTTACTCTATAGCTCTCCTAAATACCAGCTTGTCAATGTAATTAGCATCCAATGTTCCATGCAACGCGATGGAAATTCTTAGTTCTATGTGTCAAAGTAAGTAAGTTGTAAGGTTCTACACAATACAATCGTGCTTACTAGTTTCTACACTCCTATGTATGTTATTTCTATAGTTCCATGTTACTGTATAGAGCTTCATAATGTCTACTTGTCAAAGTAGTTGAGTTCCAAACGTCCATGCAACGCGATAGTGTTTCTCAGTTCTACAATTAAATGTCTCTGTTGAATTCACACTTCATGATGTTCAAAGTAAAAATTTCAAATTAGTATATATATTCACACTTATCATATATTTTAGTCAAGAGTAAATAGGTAATCCGTCCAATTGCTCCAGTACAATTAAATTCCATATAATTTTGTATCATTTCAGGATGTTTTAAATAAACATTTCTAATTAGTATATATACTTACACTCTCCGCTAAATCTAAGCAGAATAGACACTATAAAAACTCCAGTAGCTGTAATCTTCTATGCACTGCTTCATTCTTATCTGCTTCTACACATTAAACGAATCTGAGCTTCACAGTTCCTTCCAACTGGATTACGCATCATTATGCCTACGTGTCAAAGCAATAGAGTTCTAACACTCCATTCAATGCGGTGACACATCTCATTAAATGTTATAAAGTTAGTAAGTTCTAATGTTCTATACAATGTATTGATTTCATCTCCCTCTATACGTCAAAAGTATATGAAGAACATAGTTACTTGCAACGGGATAGCGCAATGCGGAAGCGCATCCCGTTGCAACGGTTCGAAGAAAGTAAGTTGCAATCTTCTACTCGCAGAAATATTGTTTTCTGCTTCTATACTTCAAAAGAATGTGAATTCTTCAGTTCCATGCAACGGAATGGCACTTCGTAGTATCTACCTTCCAGAGCAATAACGTTCTCTCTCTCGTTTCACGGAACTGTATAATTTACATTCCTTTGGAATGTAGAAGCAAATAAGCATGATATGATGCATAGAATGTTACTGCTCACTTTGTAACGTCGAGAGACATCGCATTATATGGAGCAATAGAACACTACCGCGTTGCATCGAAGACACTGCAAGGCGCCATCTGGTTGCAGGGTACTGTACATTACACATACTTTTGAAGCGTTGTAACAGGTAAGCATAATGCGACGCATGGAGCATTACTACCTACTTATCTAGATACGTTGAAAAGATATGGGCCATCGCGATGCATGAAGCATTAGAAATATATTCCTCTGATACAACGACATTATAAAAAACCACTCCGTTGCAATGAAGTGATGAGGGATTCACATTATTTTGAAGCATAGAAGCAAATGAGAAGATTTCGATGCGTAGAACATTACAACCTACTTACTTTGAAGCGCTGAAATGATATGCGCCCTCGCGATGCACAAAGTAATCTATTGGTTTGAAAAGCAGATACTATGAATTGCCATCCCGATGCAAGCGACTGTAAGATAATCATTCTTTTGAAGCGTAGTAGCAGTTAGGCATAATGTGATACATAAGACATTACAACCTAATTACCTTGAAGCGTTGAAATTATATGCGTCATCGCAATGCATAGTGTATTAGAACTCTATTCGTTCAAAACGCAGACACTGAAACACCATCCCGTTGCAAGGAACTGTAGATTTCACTTTCTTTTGAAATATAGAAGCAGATCGGCATATTGCTGTGCATAGAAGATTGCAACCTACTTATTTCGGAACATTGAAATGAGATGCGCCATTGCATTCCATGGAGCATTAGAATTCTATTGCCTTAAAATGCAGACATTATGAAGCACCATCTCGTTGCTTGAAACTGTAAATTTCACAGTCGTTTGGAATGTAGGAGCAAATAAGCATAATGCAATGCATAGAATGTTACTGCTTACTTACTTTGTAACGTTGAAATAAGATGCGCCATGGTATTTAATGGGGCATAGGAACTCTATTGTTCTGAAACGTAGACACTATGAAGGGCCATTCCGTTGGAGGGAATTGTAGCATTCACATTATTCTGAAATGTAGAAGCAGGTAAGCACAATGCGATACATAGAACATTACATACTTGCTTTGAAGTGTGAAACTGAGAAGCACCATCTTATAGCACAGAATATTTTTTTATTGCTTACGACGAATTATAGTACTGAGATGCTCCATCTTGTTGCAAGGAATCTTCAAAGCTGCTCATACTGACATGTAGACACTCAGATGCGACATCCCTTTTCGTGGAACTTTGGGAATTACTTTGAAACGCAGGACTGTGAAGCTGCATCGCGTTGTATGAAGATGTAGGAAGTGCTTACTATGAAACGTAGAAGTAAGAAGCGAAATCATGTTGCATAGAACTTTGCATCTTACGTACTCTGAAACGTATAAACTGATAGGGACAATCACTTTACATAGATATATAGAACACACAAAGTTTTAAGCGTTGAACTTAGAATTTGTGAACTTGCTTTGAAACGTTGATAGTGAGGAGCTCCATCGGCTTTCGTAGAACTTTAGAACTCACTTGCTATGTAACGTAGACAGATAAGGGCCATCGCGTTGCTTGAAACTTTAGAACTTGCTTACTTCAACAAAGATTTCTATTGGCTTCGTCCGTTCTTTTAGAAGAGTTCTTGATAAACCACTTAATTTTCACGTTTGCAATATTTTTATATATATGCCAGGTGTAATCGTTTAAGTTTAAAGATGATTATTTAGTGTTGATTATTATTTAGTAACTCGGTTATAAACGTGTCTGCATAAGGCTTAATCAGTATGTTCATAAGCCTAAAATTTATGCAGTTATTTGTTAGTCACTTATTGTTCAAACGGCAAAGATTCTGATCATTTGAAGATGGTTGACTTTCATCAATTTCATCAAAAATTGAAATACTGTCCAACTGCTTGTATTAAAGACTATAATTAAAGTTTTCCAAATATTTTTCCTTTCATAGATGTATCACGTCTGGGGTCGCGGAAAATTAACCGTATGGCGGAGCAGCACGCAGTCTCGAATGGTTCGACTCGCACAATTGGATGGAAGAGCGGGTTCTTTTTGGATCGCGAAACACTGCGCGAAAGTCACGGACGCGAGTATATAAAAAAGGGGACTTACCTTTCGAAGTCTTGGAAGCCGCTAATTACTAACGTCGTTCCAGGTATCGTCCTCGGCGAGGATCATCCTCTGGTATGGTTCCTGTATACGGGCTGTGAGGCGGAATCGACAATGGAACGAGCACCCAGGCAGGCTGATCTCTGGTGCGGATCGGCGACGAAGGCGGCGATGCGGAAAGGCTGTCCGGTCGGCAGACAGTAGGAGATGAGACGGAGCAGTGGTCGACGATGGAGTAGCTGCTTGTATCTACGTATTCGCGCACTGGAGAACGCAGGAAGTTCTTCCTTCCCACGCGTCGAGTTTCATTTATCCATTGCGGAAAGGCGCATTCAAATCGGATTCCAAAACACCAGATACGGATCCACTAGCGGAGAGGGCCGCTCTAGTTTGCCGATCCAGAGATATGGAAAACGATGGATATCTTCTCCTTAGTCGAACTGTGGCTTGGTGCAGTTAAGCGGAGGGCCACTTTAACTGGTCGGTAACTAAGCGTGACTAATGGTCAGAACTCCTTGAATGATTTTGGAAGACGCGTGAAATCGTGAAAGACTTCGTATCGTAATGAATTTAATTTAATTTAAGGCAAGGAATGCTGTGGTAATAATGAGAGTTTGTAAATACTGGTAAAAATAAAATATATTCTAAGTAAAACCTAAGCTTACACTTTACTGCACTATGCTAAGAATGGCTAAGTACTAGAATCGTTGATTTAGAATAAAGTTAAAGTTAGAATTGGAAATAGCAACTTGAATTCTGAGTTAGAATAGTAACGAAATAGCAAACATCTTCAAGTGAGGTGGAGCAAGGCCCGGAGGCATGATAGGTACGGTCGCGATGAGCGCTTGGATCGATTTGTACTCATCGAGCGCTGGGCTTGATCTCTTCGTTGACTCGCGGATCCGCGACCTCCTCGGATCGCGCGGGAACGCTAGGACCTGGAATGGGGAGGACTCCCGACACTCGTGGTGGTGCGGACGGTCGTGGTGAAGTGTGCGCGGCCGGCGTGAACTGGCACGGCTCTAATTATGAATAATACGCTTTCTAAAATTATGATTACACATGAAATGACTTATGCTATACTTGTGTGTTGCGTCCTGTTTGTACATAGAGTGCCGTATGCTTAAATACTAGAATTCGCTTGGTTATAGACATGAGCATAATACGAATATGTGTGCGTAACTGCGGGCGACCCTCGTGGTGCGTGAAATGGTCCTCGTGCGGAGGCTGTGGTTGGTGTCTGCTCCAACTGTCTGACGTATGCACGTCGAGGCGCGATCGTGTGGTTCAACTCCTTGGTGCGAGGGACATACTGTGTTACCGTGTGTCGGTATGCTCGTCTCTGCATTTCTCTGCATCACAGTTGTATTCTGGAATTGAAATTAAATGTTTGATTTTTCTATTTACTGATTAGAACATCTTTCTGTTGGAATGTTCAAGAATTTTTCATATTCTTAATTACTGAAAACGTATTGCTTGGTTCGCTAGCTTAATATTTAAAATTTGCTGAGATATTCTTATCTAATTCTTGTAAATAATTTTTTATCTTAGCGAAGTGTGTATCCATTCTTGTAGTTTTGTAAAGAGTATTTTACTTTACTATTTAAAATGGAATATTAAGATTTGTTTACAATCTAATGGAATTTAATTACCTTTTGATTCAATTTCACAATGATAATCTTTCATAGTTCAACAATTTTGTGAGCTGTCCTGAGGAATCCGCAGCTCAGTACTTATAAAATGGGCGACACAAAGAACAGCCTAACCAAACGTAATCGAACCGATATTTCAATACTAATTTTATCATGTTTAACTTATCCTGCAAATTATTAAAATGCCCTTCGAAAAGTATTTATTGACAGTGAAGTAAACGGTAAACATTACACATTCCACCACTGTTTACAATACGCATGTCTCATTTACTATCAAAGCCGTAAGTATCATCGCCTTACTTTACTTTTTGTAACCTTCAATGGCTTCATGTTGCAGGTCGTTGAACTCGTTTTAAAATGCTCTATCATATTAGGGAAGAATGAACATACCAATTCATTTTAAAAAATGAAAGTAACCGGTCATAGGTTTGCAAACAACCTATGTTTGGCAAACAACGAGCAACGAACGACGCTCGTACCACGGCATTATTAATGCATCGCGATATAGCACACGGGCTACACGGCCGTGTCAATCATACTATCAGCTCACCATAGCTACGCGCGTGGTAGTGGCGCAGGCTGACATTTACTAATGGAGAAGCTATTTCCATAAAAATTATGAACGAATATGAAAAATGACTACACTATGCAATTTATTTATTTTGATTCCAAAAGAGATACACCGGCACGAAACAAAGATATAAGAACTCGATTTTATTATTTTCTATAAACTAGCTCGATACGTCGATTTTTTCCATAAAGTCATTAATTACTTTATTATAAAAATGTATACATTTACTTTATATATATTTTCTTCAATTTATTGTTACAAATTCATGTAATTGAAGGTTATATTAAATACGATGACAGCATGTTATTTAAGAAATTACACAAGGCGAAGTTAGGGACGCAACAGCATGAATTTTTATTTTCTTAGTAATATTTTTTTATAAATAATATTTTTAGTTTATGACGGGTTGAAAGAAATATGTACGACTCTCTCAATAACTATAAATATAGGAAAATGACTATGACACTTCTCAGAAGTGGCAATATAGTGCTGGTATGGTGTCGCCACCATCTTGCAGTTTGTTATCTGGGACGCTTTCTAGAGCATTATTCGGAATTGAATTTGAACACATAGCTACTTAATCGCGAATTTGTATGTACATAATTATACATGACTGCATAAAGGCAATTTCATACACTTTTATAATCAATGCGATATAAGAATATAAGACGAAGAACTATCCACTCGTATCAGGAGCAAAAACAGTGTTTAGTGTGCAAGGTTCGTTGCAAAATACAATTAAGCAGTTAATATATCAAGAGACAACACATAATATATTACTGAAAATATAATGATATGAATAGCAAGAAAAACATATTTATTTGTTAGATGTTTATAAATTCAAATTTAAAAGACCAAGTTACATTTAATATATTATTGTTTAACAAGATGATATAATGTTGTTTCAGATAGGCGTGGAGAACTAGCTGGTACTTCTGTCAATGTAATTTCATTTCTTCTGGATACAGTAAATATACATTTGCAATCTAAGCATGTTTCATTAGATCTGGTGTAATCTCCAAATTTTAAAAAGGGATGATGGCAGTAGTAGTTGGTTCAGCATCAGGTGATAAACATATGCAACAAGCAAAGCGACGTAAACGGATTTAAAATGTTCAAGATTATATAAATTAAACTATTACACTTTTTTAATCCATGTAGCGTTTCTGTCCTTTGTAACTTGCAAAGAGTCTTAAGAATATAACGCAATGTAAAGAAGTTTCGAAACAAAGAAGGCTGGTCTTAATCTCAGATAAAGGAACCTTGGATCTACTGGGTATCGTGGTTAACGGCCTGCTGTGTCAAGGGACATGTCATTCAGTTTTAGTGTTCTAAACGAGAACAATTCAAATAAACCTGGAGTCAACACATCCGAAGAAAAATTCTTCCAGTGAAGAATGCTGTCTGCTGTGCAATAGCAGCTTTATATCCACTTGATATTCTACAGAAAATCTTATGCCATTTTTTTAACTATGAAACCTATTATGTGGTATTTCAGCAACTGCTACAGAAATTTAAATACGTCAAAATTGCAGCACGCAGGTGTGTAAATATCACTTCGTGATCTCATTTCATTTTGGCAGTTATACTTGTATGTAAGCAACCATCCAGGCATAAAGCTTGATAATCTTTCAACTATAAGATAATTATGATACATTAGACTTTTTGCTGGAGTTGGTCTATTTTATCATTTTCGGAACTTGTGGAAATGTTGAATATGAATAACTACGTTCATTTTATTATAAATGTATGAGTAAAGTTCAATCTACATAAATAAATATTTTCATACGTAACTTATTTAATTTTTATCATTTAGCGTTACAAAATATATTACAAAAATATATAAAAATATATTTTACTTCAGTTTTTTTTAATATTTTAAATAATTTATATTATCGTATTAAGCTTTTACAAAAAGTAACAAAACTTTTATAAGTAGGAATAATTTTTCCTTAATTAGTTAATATGTCGGTTCTTTTTAAGAAAACGCTATTTAATTTTTCAAAGTAAGTTTCGACTTTAAATTGACCATTAATTTCACTAATTTTATTGCTTTTCGTAGATCACCGCTAATTTTCAACTTTCCCATTACGGCTTTGTCGATGCAAATTTTAATTCTCCGAAAAATATATAATATTATGTTATAAGTAAAATTATTTTGCATTTCTAATTGATTGAACGAAAAAAATATATTTTTTTCATGAGAAAGTATTGCGAGAAAATTTTGAAAATCCATTGTTAATGTTGTACCTAGTGGTTGACTAGGTTCTCCTCTCCCTGCCGCACATTTCCACCATTTTTAAGATCCAAGAATCGTGTAGCTGCTTCGTCACTATTAATGTTTACGAAATTTACATATTGTAAATTTCTGCAAAAGTGATATTAATTAAATCTTTAATTATGTTTGTTCGGGCAATTAATCAGACTGATCTATGATGTGCTGTAATGTACGAGATCTAATAAATTTTTTTTTAACATATAATTTTTTAACAATATAATATTTGAGCTTACAGTCTTGTTAACGAACTCGCTGTTTAAATTAGTTTGGATGACAATTAATATTTGCATGATCTTTTCCTCTGATTTATCTGTATAATTTGTTCGTTCTTTTCAATTGTCTTATTTAATAATCCAAATATATATCGGAAGGTATCAGGCAACAATTTATCTTATCAATAATATTTATATTCTGCAAAATAAATTGATTTGTTTACTAAAATATAAATTATACATTCATGTATTAATTCTAAACCTTCAGTTAATTATTCACACCTGGATTATACGCATAATGGGTAAAATCAGACATTCCTTCAGCTTTTTAATATTGCCTCATCGATTAAAGACTGATTAGTAATAAATTTACTGTCTTTGTAAAATAAAAGCGTACATTGCATCACCCATTATTTCCAGCTTCCCACTATAATTTTGTGATTCTGAACCAACAAACATCTCTATCGCAGCCATATGTATACCTGAAACAACGCGTGCGTAAGGCAATCTCAAAATGAGAGAATTATTTTTCTTAACAATGAAATTAGAAATATATATAATTTACTGCTGTCTTTGACAAGACTGCATTCACAGCAATACCATAATTTTCATATTCATCGGCCCTTTCAAGAGCACACATTAACATTCTAAACTTGGATATTATATAATCGACACAAGTTTGAAACCATATTCGTTTATGTTTTATAATTAGTGGTGGACTGATATTCATTATATGAGGATTTGCACCTTTCTTTAAATATGGTAAGCATACCTTGGACCTGAAAATAAGTATTGTGCCATATTAGTGAATTTTATTTCTACAACTAAAACCTGTTCCTCTAGAATTGATATTATTCACAAGATTATAATTTTTCATACCTATGGATTCCATGCCTGGTTAAAGTAACAGGGCTAGCATTATTAACACTTTCAGGACTGAGTTGTGTGGCAAATGGTTTTGTGAGAACCCATATGTGGCGTTCGTTATTGTGTGGATTAGTCGTTGGCCACAATATTTTCTTCTAATTAACTTTCACGTTGGATGGCTTTTATACAACAATTTTATTTAACAACAACAAGTCTTTACAATTAAGGTAAACTGAAGTAGAAGCTAAGAAATACAAATCTAGATTTGGCAAAGGCAAATTGTGATGTGTACTCTTTGATGGCGAAGAAATAAGTGAATAATTAATTTGAAAAGCGTAGAAATTTGAAAGACGTCGCAAACGAGAGTCTTTTTTTTATAGATGGCGTGCATTAATTTTGAAACAATTTCCTAACGAAAATGTACCCTCCGAGGAGCGGAAGTAGATGGCTGTGAATGTGTCTGCTTAGATGCGGAAGTCGGTAACGTCGGTAACGCCACAATTGTCAGGCCGGTGGAGCCATCTCTGTGAAAATTGCTCAACCTGTTCGCAATTCTGTTTCAGCATTGTTTGAAGAGATGGCGAAACGAGTCAATATATGCCTACGGATGGATGTTCCCATTAAGAATAACTTATAAGTTACCGATGGATGGTGCTGTTGGCGGTCGGTTACTCACATCCGACCGACGGCTGGTGCTACTTGTGCTTAATAATCTATAAATTATCGACGACTGATGTGACCATCAACCGATAAAGCATGTTTTCATATACAGCTGGTGCAGCCAATAGTAGGTAATTCAAAATTTATCAACAACTGGTGTTGCCTGCGGTCCGTAACTCACGATATAACGACAGTAGGTAATCCCCGCGGTAGATAACTTATGATATAATAACGGCTAGTATGCGAATAGTCTGGAATTCAAGATCAACGGATGGCATTGCCAGCGATCGGTAATACATCTCTTATGTGGCTTAATTTAATCTAACATCCTCTAAACTTAATTTAAACCTAGCTAACATCAGTTACACATAATCTGACTTAACCTGCCTTCACTCAATTCTAACCCAATCTAACACAATGTAACATTACCTTTCTTAAACATTAAGAAATCAAAACTACGCTTTCTTAAATCTAACACAACATAATATTATAATCGACGGGTTCAAACAGAGTGGGGCCGCATTGAATACAGTAGCGCCTTCGGTTAAATGAAAACGAACAGTCGGAGAAGAATAAAACATTACTAACAAATCGTATGGAAATCAGATATTTCGACGCGTGTCCAATATACATCTAACTAAACCGTAATTCGAAGAATACAGAGGATAAGTGGAAATATTCTCCAATATGTGACATATACAAATCAGCGGATGCAAGGGAGAACACTCGATCTCGGAGTAGCGAGACCGGGGCGCCATCATGAAGTAATCGTATAACGCTGGTTCCGGGATGGCGCAGGGAGGAAATGTGGAGGATAGAAAGCATAAAATAACAACAACATAACTAAAGAGGAAGAAAAAGAAAATCTGTGGAAACATTGCATTTATTAAGGGGAAATCCTACAAATATCAAACAACTGATTATATACCATACCGTCAAGCAAGGTACAACGAAATAGACCATATCGTGAGATAAAATAACAAAATCGAGAAACTTAAAAAGAAAATAATACTTCAGACTGAACGAATCACTGATTCTGGCAAGCTTAATGGAAACCACGACTACGAATCGGTTATAGTATAAGATAGATGCTGGTCGCGGTTTAAGTGGACCGGGGGGTCCCTCGCCCGCATCAGGGCAGGAAGTAGGATGCTGGAGGGCTTGCAGACCCCCACCCCCCTCCAACCATCACCGCCAGCGTGAGCGAGGCTGCTATGCATATGCTGCTGAAAGGTGCTGCTGGCTCGCGATTCGGAATCAGCCTCATCGAGTCCTCGCAGAAGATTAAAGGTTGGGCGGGCGGTTTGGAGCCCCCTGTCGATGACACAAAAGGATAGGAAAATAGAGAAGAATACGAAATGCGTATATAAAGAAGAAGAAGAAAGCCTCGGGTAGCACAGACATAAAAAGAGAAGCATTAGGAGCCGAAGTAAGGGAACCAAAAAGAAGAGCAGGATAATGGAAAAGCTACTGATAAGAATAACGTCCTCACTTTCAAATAGAAGAGTAGGCAGCCACATATCAGACGTAATGATAGATATTATGAGCGAGAATACGACGAAGGTAATGACATATTAGAAAACGTTAATGGGAGACATGAGGCATATAAAAAGAACTGGGATCGAACACTTGATGGAACTAGTGGCGAACGGTACAGAGAAAAATGAAGCAATTAAAGGAGCAGTAAGCATTCGAGGACAAACAATGGGACGAGGAAAAGCAGGAGAAATGACAGAAATACGAAAAGATGACGCAAGAAAATCGAGAGCGGGAGATATAATCCTGGAATTTAACAAGAAAAAAGGTGTAGAAAACATAATAAAGGAGATAAAAGGAACTCTAACAAAAGAATTCGAAGAGAAACGTACGAGTGCGAGTATAATGCTCCAACTAAGGGACATATACCCGTTAGGTGACCAGAGAAGGAATGAATGATTACATAAAACGAACACTAAAAATAATCGAAGGAAAGGAGAGCGGTATAAACGTCAAGTTGTTGAAACAAATGTGGAGAGGCTACCGAGTCGCGTTAGTTGAATTTGGACAGGAATACAGTAAAAAGCTGGAGAAGGTCCAACGACTCAGAATAGCATTAACACCTTGTCTCTGCAAAGTGCTACCGACAATAGAGAGATGCTTCAAATGTCATAAACTGGGACATATCGGCAGATATTGCGAAGAAGTCAAAGATAATAAGGGAATCTGCAGAAGATGCGGATCTGAGATTTATACGATGATCGGTTGCATCGCGAATAAACCGAAGTGTATCATGTGCAGCAAGGCAGGAAAAAGGAATCCGTACATTAGACACGTTATCGGACTTTTAATGGTCCGGCCTACAGAAAGGCGTTGATAGAAAAGAACGGGAAACGAATATGGAATTGAAAGTCCTACAAATCTATCTGAACCTATTCCGAATCTCGTAAAATATCATGCAGCAAATGCGAATGATTCAAGAGACAGACGTGGTAATAATATCGGAAGCACACAAGTTGGAAGAATACTGACTGCAAAAGGAGAACCGTGACGCTGCGACATGGATAACCGGTATTAATCGAAAATGTTTCATATATGGCACCACATATTCCTCGACCGGAATCGTTCATGCAATGGTCGAAGGAACAAAAGCTATAAGCTGCTACTTCTCACTGAACAGGAACAGAAAGAAATCGAAGAATATATAAATCAAGCTGGGGTTAACATAGAAAAGGGAGAGAAAGCAAACAGAATACTAATCGCGGGTGACCTGAACGAAAAATCAGTAATCTTGAGTAGTAAGGAGAACAACCATAGAGAGGAAAAGATCATCAAAATGGCTCCAAGAAACGATCTAATCGCGACCAATCCGAAAGAAGACTATACATACTTTAAGAACCGAAACAAATAAAAAATAGACATAATGTTGACAGGAAGTTGCATATACGCTAAGTTGAGTACAGCAGAAGTGTTTCAGATATTTTTAGCGTCGGACCATCAATACGTACTACATACCTTCTAAAGTACGAATTACAGGAATAACAAAGAGGGATTTGCATACCTCGATGGAAAGAAAGCGAACTGTGACGATGCAAATAAATGATCGACTTATATAATATATAGATATTTATTTTTATTTAGAGGGGATGGTCTATTTTTAAGTAACTAAAATATATTATAAGTGTAATTATATAAACCAATTTCAAATATTTAATTAAAACATCATGAAATAATATGAAATTAGATAAGATTTTAGATGTAATGGAGTATCTTAAGGAGATATTGTATTTAGAATTAACTAATATATCCAGCGAATGGGCGATTAACGGATCGTTGCGAGGAGCATGCGGTGCAGCGAGTGGGGACTCGCGTCTCATGGTGGTACCAGCGGCGCGTCTTTCGTGTTTAACTTATGAAATATTATAATGATGTAAGTATAGCATGAACTTACAATTACGCGTGTGTTGTTCGTGTCTTGGATTCTTAATGTGTATAACTTGGATTTATGGATTCTTATATGCAGCAGTACATTAGTCCGGATATAGTATATATATGTATGTAAGGATCTTAAAAGTAGAATACAGGTTCTGGTAAAGTCGGATCCCTGAATTGGAAGAATCCCCATTGCGGTGATGGGCTGCAATTGCGCACTTTAGCAGGACGAAATCACTGGTGCGAGGTAGACAAGGGTATTCGTCTTTGGTCCGAACGAGGCAGATATACTCGACAGTGGGAGCCAGACAGTAGTGCTCGCCGGTGGGACTGAAACAACGATGCCTGGTGTCATTTACTGTTAATCCTATACCATAATCCTATACCTCGCCCGAGCGGGCATATGCCAATAGGTTTGCCCTCTACGAACTAGTTCTTCTATGTCACTGAAAGGGGCGATGGAAAAATCCAGATGTACCGCGGCGCCTATCCAGCGGGTCAGTCCTTTAGCTACTCCGTCGGGGGGGACGAATTCCAACCGCTGGAGTACCCACGGAGAACCTCGGGGAGGCGAACTCAATACGTGTACGCGAACACGCTCACTCTATCCCTTTTTGAATTAGGATGGATTAGTTTGGTCAAATTTTTGATGTTCCAGACTACCAGCCTCAGTCTTATTCAATTTTGCTCTACGAAAGTATCTCAGACTAGCTTGGGCAAATTAATAATGCACCAAACCTCCGAGTCCCAGTTTAATTCGATAGCCCCGTTCCAGAGCCCCGTTAGACATCGGGCAAGCCTGACGCCTACGTTCCATCACGAGGAGGTTGGGATGGGTACTTTCTGGACACCCAGGTTCTGGAACGCATGTCTGGTGTGAGTTATTGTCTGCCCTACACCAGAACGGTGGTCGGACGTGGTTCCTCACCCATACGGGTATACCCAGACGGATCTACCCATCTACCAACCAGTTACACCCACGTCACTAAAAGGGGCGATGGAAAAATCCAGATGTGCCGGGGCGCCTTTCCCACCGGGCGAGTCCTTCAGCTACTCCGTCGGAGAGGACGAATCCTAACCGCCGGAGTACCCACGGGGAACCTCGGGGAGGCGAACTCGCTACGTGTACGCGAACACGCTCACTCTGACCCTTTTTGAATTATTAAGCATCAGTTTGGCCAAATTTATAGATGCTCCAGACTGCCTGCTCAGTCATTCATGTTTGCTCTACGAAAGTGTCTCGGACTAGCTTGGGCAAATCGATAATGCACCAAACCTCCGAGTCCCAGTTTTATTCGATGAACCCCAGAGCCCCGTTAGCCACCGGGCAAGCCCGGCGCCCAGGTTCCACCACGAGGAGGTGGGGATGGGTACTTCCTGGACACCCAGGTTCTGGAACCCGCATGTCTGGTGTGAACGAGCCATGTACACCGGTCGGTTCGAGTGACATAGCGGTACTTGGTGCGTGTAAGCGCGTGCAGGTGTGCGCGCGCGAACGCTGCCGGTTGCCGGTGCTGTAGGCGAGCGCGGCAGATTGCCTGAGTCCAGGGGTTGATGATCGAAGTGCGAGAAGGCTCATGTGTGGAATGGGTGGCAGGCGCTACGCACGACGTTACTTGAATTTGTTGCATGAATTTGTAGAACTCACATTCCTTTCAAGAGCAGAAGCAGATAAGCAGAATGCAATGCAGAGAACATTACAAATAACTTACATTGAAACGTTAAAATGAGATGGGCTATCGGGTTGTATGAAGCATTAGAACTCTCATGCATTGGCACGTAGACACTATAAACCGCCATTACATTGCATGCAACCGTAGGATTCATAGAATTCGTAAGTATGGAAGAAATAGAGTTCTAACGTTTCATGTATCGCAATGACACATTTTATTCCAACGTTTCAAAGCAAGTAAGATTGCAATGTCCAATGCAATGCAATATGCTCGTCTGCTAGTCCTCTTCAGAAGAATCAGATTACGAATAACGAACGCGTCATAGATCGCGATAGTGCATTTTATTTCAACGTTTCAAAGTAGGTGAGTTGTAACGTATTTTGCAATGAATTATGCTTATCTGCTTCTACACTTCAAAACAATGTGTTCTAGTATTTCATTCAGCGCAATGTCTCATCTCATTCCAATGTTACATGCTCAGATGTAATATTCTGTGCTACGCATTATGTTTATCTGCATCTACACTTCAAAAGAATGTGAAACCTGGACCACCTTGCAAGGGGATAGCGTTTCTAGATGTTTTCGTGTCGATGCGATAGATTTCTAATACCCTAACCTTCTAAACATAGCATTATGCTCTTCTGCTTCTATACTTGCAAAGAATGTGAATTCTACGGTTAAATGCAAAATGATGGCGCTTCACATTGTTTTCGTGTCAATACAGTAGATGTCCAATGCTCTAACGTTCAAGTAAGCAAGCTGAAATCTTCTATGCATAACATTATACTTATCTTGTTCTACGTTTTAAAGAGTGTGTATTCTACAGGTCCGTGCAAAGGGAAGGTGCTTCATAGCGTCTGCGTTTCATAGTGGTAGGGTTCAAATGGTTGATGCAATGCGATGGCGCATCTCATTCCATTGTTTCAAGATAAGCAAGTTGTTATTTTCTATGTATAGCATTATGCTTATCTGCTTGTACACTTTAAAATTTTTTTCGTGTAAACACCCACTGGCCAGGAAGCCTGTGACAGAGAACAAACTGAACATTATTAATGGAGTCCTGCTTATACTGATTGTAGCGCCCCTACCTGAAATTAGATTATGTTGGTCTCAAAAGGAAATGTATACAAACAATTGAAAAAAAACGCGATGAAGCGCGATCGGTTTATATCGATACTTAGATATTTTCATTTTACCATTATTTCTACGGCTAGGACTGAGGATCTATTGTATAAACTTAGAATTATTGTTAACGCAATTGTCTACACTTTCGAAAATAATGTTAACACGTTGAGTGCTACGCCAATTTTTGCTATATCTCTCGCTCAGGCGGCAGCGCGTGAGCACTTGATGGCGAACGCTTGACTAATGGGTATAAACATACAATAACTTTGATACCTGTATTCGTTTCGTTTGGACTGTCGGAATGATACAAGCAATGCATTTGTATATAATGTATAAGCATAAGATAATGGGATAGGGAATGCCAGAGAGGCGAAAGAGCAAATACAAGGTGAGAGTCATTCTGAAAAAGCCACGGGAGTATAAAGATCTATTGCAGCAGAGAGAATTCAGTTTTATAGTGAACATTTTGAAAAAGTTTTGGTATCGATCAAATAAAAATGTTGAGAGGACGAACAGATAGTGACACGTCGAGTGAGCCATTTGTACCACGCAAATGTCGGCGTGTAATACAACTACCATCTTCAGATAGTGACAATTCATCTAGTAGTTCACTAAGGAATACTGAAACAAGTGATCCAAATGATTGGTTTGATCCGCGAGACAACCAGCCAAACATTATAAATTCCTCAAGTCTCCATAGTGCTAAACTCGTTCATGAAGAAATGCAAAATTGGTGCACAATGGAAGATTTTTACGGCCTTTATGTGACAGATAAACTATTTTAACATATAAGCCAACAAACAGATATTTATGCGACACAAAGAACAATCGCTTCCAAACGTGTTGAAAAGTAGGTGCCAACAGATAAGGACGAAATAAAGAGGTTTTTTGGAGTGGTTTTGTGGATGGGATTGGTAAAGCTTCCATCTTTGTATCTGTATTGGTCTAAGGATCCATTGTTTATTCAGACATTCCCGCGGAAAATTATGAGTAGAGACAGATTTAAAATTCTTTTGAGAATGTTGCACTTTTAATAAACGTGAATTTTTAATACAAGAATTAAATATAAATTTTAAAAAATATTATGATCCCGTTGAAATGTTATGCATCGACGAGATGGTAATACCATTCCGTGGACGGATCATAGTTAGACAGTACATGAAACAAAAAAAGCATAGATATGCAATAAAATACTTAAATTGTGCTGTGATAATCATTACACATATAATCTTTGCATTTACATCGGCAATCATTGGATAAAAAAATACAACAAATGTTGTCATGAATTTATGTGAAAATGTGTTTCACGAAGGCCATACTTTATACACAGATAATTATTATAGGAGTGTGGATTTAGTAACCAAACTTATAACAAAAAATACGCATTTGGTTGGTACTCTTCGACCAAATCGAAGAGGCAATCCAAGTAAAGTTGTGACAGCCAAACTGCGACGCAGAGAAGTCATTGCCCAAGAGAACAGTAAAGGGATTACAATCATGAAATGGAAACACAAGAGGGATGTTTTAGTTCTTTCGATCAAGCATTCTGACGAAATGAAATCCATAATAACAAGAACAGGCGTATCCTGCAAACCAAAAATTATTATTGATCATAATAAAGGTAAAACAGCGATTGTTCTGTCTGATCAAATGGGTGCTTACAGCAGTCCACTTAGAAGGTCTCTAAAATGGTATAGAAAACTGGCATTCGACCTTCTTTTGAATATTGTCGTCGTGAATGCGTTACGTATGTCCCAAAATGTAACAGGAAGAAAGATGTCAATTACAACATTCCAAAAACAATTGGTAAATGCTCTCACACGACATTCACATGACAAAACCTCAATTAGGGCCGATACAAGTAGACAAATTCACAAATTTCATAAGAAGGAAGGAAAGGCGCATGAAGTACGAAAATATTGTGTTGAATGTTACAGCACAAACACAAAAATGTTCGGACGCCAGTTAGCGAGGAAAATGACAAAGGAAGTTACTACATACTGTAAAATGTACAAATCGCAGTCACATCTTTGTTTAAAATGTTTTAATAAACTTCATTAAATATTAGTATAAATTTGTTAATTGTCATTAATAATTTAACCCTTTACAATGCCAGTCTGATGCACCGATGTCGACCAAACAAGAAGTTCGCTGTCAGTCCCTAGAATCCACGTTATCCAAACGAAAAGTCGATTGTCAGTCCCTGGGGACTGACGCCGCTTGAACGGAAAGTTCACTGTTAGTTCCTGGGGACTGACGTAGCACTCAACGTGTTAAGCCCGGTAAAAATATTGTAATCGACGAAATCATGGTTCCATGACGAGGACGCTACAGTTTTTGTCAATATATCCCAGGAAAGCGGCATATACATGGTATAAAACATTGTAAACTGTGCCTTCCGGAAGGATACGCACATAATATTCTTATTTATGCCGGAAATAATGCAACCAGAATAGCGAAAGCACATGCGCATGCTGTAGTTATGACGTTGGAGGGTGAATTATTATTTGAAAGCCGCATATTACAGGAAAATAGTTTATATATTTGTGTCCCTTTGGCCGAGAAACTTCTGCAAAAAGTAACATTTATTTATGGTACAGTAAAAGTTAATACACAATTTCTTCCGCTGTAGGCTAAACGGAAATTGCAACGGGGTAGCTTCATGTATTTTCAAAATCGGAGCGGCTTTAAGTTTTTAAAGTGGACGTATAAGAAGCCGGTATGCATGCTAGCCACTTCTGAAAACCGCAAATGTGTTATTGTCCAGTGTAGAAATAATAAGTTAAAGCCGGATACAATGTTCCTTTATAACAATGCTAAGAAGTGATTTGACCATCCGACCAGATGTCTTCTTATCACAGTTGATTACGCAGAACAGTAAAGTGGTATAGGAAAATAGATATCGAATTAGTATGCGGGACTTCTCTCGTCAATGTCTATTATATGCATAGAAAATGGAGTACCAAAGGTATGAAAATATTAAACTTCCGCGAAAAAATTATTGATTATCTCCTCAGTACAGTGGATCATCACGGTGAACAAACGTCATCTGAAACTAAAGCAGTGCCCAAGAAGCGTACACATTTTCTGCGGTCATTCCAAGGACGCGCGAGAAAAACTAGACGTGTAAAGAATGTTATAAACGTATGTCTAGAATAAATGGTAAACAGTATGCCGCGAGTAAGGCGATAAACGTAAAAATCTGTTGTAACTGATGTAAGGGCCAACCGGAACTCTACCCAACATGATTTCAAAAATTAAATAATTAAGTTAGGTTTATAATATTAGTTTGTTATGTTTTAAATATAGAATGTCTGTTTATTATGCTGGGAATTGAAAAATAAACCTATTTTGTACTATCTACTTTGTGAAATATAAGTTCGACCCATCGTGATGCACGCCGGCCCACGAAATAGACGCGTGTGACCCACCGGAGATGCACACTGCCTCACGGAACAGACACGTGTGACTCACATGTGATGCACGCCGGCGTCAACGTGCTAAACGTAGAAATTAAATGTGCCATCGCATTGCGTGGAGCATTAGATCACTACAGCTTTGGCAAGCAGACAATACGAAACCCCAGCCCCGTGCAAGCAACAGTCGAATTTCCATTCGTTTGAAGTGTAGAGGTAGGTAAGGATAATGCGATACAGAGAACATTACAACATTCTTGCTTTCGAACGTTGAAATGAGACAGCCCACCACGCAGCATGTAGCATTAGAACTCTATTGCTTATACATGTAGACACCATGAAACGGCATCCCGATGCATTTATCTGTGGAATTCGCATTCTTCTGAAATGTAGAAACAGATCAACAAAATGCAAAGCGTACAAAGTTACAGCTAACTTACTATGAATCGTTGAAATGATTTGCGCTATCGCATTGCATAAAGCATTAGAACTCTATTGCATTGACACGAAGACACAATCATGAATCGTACAGTCGCTTGTAACTACATTACGATTCACATTCATTTGACGCATAGAAGCTTATATGGATAATAAGATATATAGAACATTACACACATACTTTCGAACGTTGAAAAGAGATGAGCCAACACCATACATATAGCACTAGAACTGCATTGCTTTGACACGCCGAAGCTATGAAGCAGCTTCCCGTTACATGGAACTGTAGAAGTCATATTCTTTTGAAGTGTATAAACAGATAGGTATTAGAAGAAGCATTGAGAGTTACAGGTAACATACATTGAAATTTTGAAATGCGACGAACGCTCGTGATGCACATAAGATTTTGAACTCCATTGCTTTTACAGGTAGACAATATGAAGCACTAACCAGTGGCAAGGAAATTTGGAATTGCTATTATTTTTAAGTGTAAAAGCTGATAAGTATAATGCGATGTAGAGATCCTTAAAACTTACTTAGTTTGAATCGTTGAAATGAGTCGCGCCATTGAGACACATGGAGCATTTAGATCTCAATAGCTTTAACATGAAGACACAATGTAGCGAGATCCCATAGCAAGGAACTGTAGAGTTCACATTCTTTTCAAGTGTACAAACAGACAAGAATAATGCTACGCACAAAAGATTACAGTCTCGTTGGATTGAACCATTGAAATGAAAAGCGCCATCAGATTGCATGGATCATCAGGCATCAATTACTTTGACACGCAGGCAATACGAACCGCCATCCCGTTGCTTGGAACTGAAGAATTCACATTCTTATGATGCGCTGAATCAGATAAACATAATGCTAACATTATAAATTAATAGCTTACTAACTTTGAAACGTTGAATTGAAATGCGCCATTGCATTACTTGGAGCAGTAGATCTCTATTGCAATGAGACACAGATATTATGAAGCGCCATCTGGTTGCAGCGAACTGCAAATTCATATTCTTCTGAATCGTACAAAGCGATAAGTTTCAGAGTATGAAAGCTGTACCGTTCTGTGCATCGCATTATACTTATCTGTTTCTGCACTTCAAAAGAATGTGAATTCTACAATTCCTTGAAACGAAATGGCGCTTTATAGTGTTTACGTGTCAGAGCAAGAGAGTTCCGATGCTCCATGCAATGCGTTGGCGCAACGCATTTCAACGTTTCAATGTAAGCAAGCTGTAATCCCCTATGCATAGCATTATGCTTAACTGCTTCTAGTCATCAAATGAATGTGAATTATACAGCTTCATGCAACGGGATGGCGCTTCGTATTGTCTACGTGTCAAAGCAGTATAGTGCTAGTTTTACATGCAATGCGATGGTATTTCTCATTTCAACGTTTTAAAGTGAGAAAGCTATAGCCTTCAATGCATAGCATTATGCTTATCTGCTGGAGCTCTTCAAAAGAATGAGAAATATACAATTCAAGATGGCGCTCCATATTATCTGCATGCCAATGAAATATACTTCTACTGCTCCATTCAACGCAATGTTGCGTCTCATTACAAAGTTTCATGGTAGGATGTAATTTCAATGCAACGCGTTATGTCTATCTGCTTCTAAACGTGAACAGAATGTGAATCCTAAACTGACCTTTAACGGAATAGCGTTTCTAGATGTCTACGTGTCGAAGCAATAGAGTTTAAATGCTTCATTCAACGCGATCTCGCATCTCACTTCGATGTTTCATAATAAGGTGTAATACTCAATGCATAGCGTTATGTTTATCTGCCACTACACTTCAAGAAAATGTGAATCCTACACTTCCTGGCAACGCGATAGCATTTCTAGATGTCTACTTGTCGAAGAAATGGAGTTCCAATACTTCATTCAACGCAATGTCGCATCTCATTTCAGTGATTCATGACAAGTTGTAATATTCAATGCAACGCATTATGTTTATCTGCTTTCAGACTTCAAAAGATTGTGGATCATAAACTGATTTGCAAAGGTATGGCATTTCTAGACGTCTACGTGTGGAAGCAATGGATTTCTAATACTTCATTCAAAGCGGTGTCGCAGCTCATTCCAATGTGTCATGATATGATGTAATATTCAGTGCAACGCGATATGTTTATTAGCTTCTACACTTCAAAAGAATGTGAATACATACTACATTACAATGTGTGTAATTTATACGGACTCGTGTATCTACATAGCGCTTATTGTGTCAAGTTGACACTTAGAAGCACTATACAGTTACATTGGTCTGTACAAATTACGTGCCTTATAACGTACAACCAAAATAAGCATATTTGCTTCGTATAAAACCTTTAAAATTACTTACCTTGTAACGTAAATCTAAGAAGAGTCATCGCGTTGCACGTAGCTTTGGAATTCAATTGCTTTGATAAGATGCCACTTAGAAACAATGTCCTGTTACATGGATCTGTAGAAATTGCATACTTTGTAACGTGAATCACAGTGTGCATAATTAAGTTGTATACAAACTAACAACTCATTTCCTTCAAACGCAGGACTGAGAAGCACCATTGCGTTGCATAAAATTTTGGAATTCAATTGCTTTGACATGTTCAAAAGAATGTACATTTTACAGTTCCATGCATTGGGATGACGCATCTCATATCAGCATTTCAAAGTAAGTAAGGTCCTAGCAACAGGATAACGCATATCATTTCATCGTTTCAAAGTATGTAGGTTGTAATGTTCTACTCATCACATTATTATTATCTGCTTCTAAGCTTGAAAAGAATGTTAATCCTACGTTTGCTTGCAACAAGATGGCGCTCCATTGTCTCTACATGTAAAAGCAATGGTTTTCTGATGCTACATGCAATGCGAAGGCGCACATCATTTCAACGTTTCAAAGTAAGTAAGCTGTAATGATCTACGCATAGCATTATGCTTATCTTCTTCCACATTTCTAAAGAATCTGAAATCTACAGTTCAATTCAACGAGATGGCGCTTAACAGTGTCTGCGTGGCAATACAGTTGAATCCTTCTGGTACATGCAATACGAAGTCACATCTCATTCTAACGCTTCAAATTAGATAAGCTGTAATCTTCTATACAAAGCATAATGTTTATCCTCTTCTACATTTCAAAAGTATGTGAATTCTACAGTACTATGCAACGAAATGTCTCCTCTGCAGTATATGCGTCAAAGCAGTAAAATTCTAATGCTCCGTGCAATGCGATGGCTCATTTCATTTCAATGTTTCCACGTAAGGATACTGTAATCATCAATGCACTGCATTTTGCTTATCTGCTTCAACTCTACAAAAAATGTGAATTATACGGTTCCATGCAGCAGGATAGTGTTTCATAGTGTCTGCGTGTCAAAACAAATTCCCAACGTTCAACGCAATGCGATGGCGCATACTATTTTAACATCTCAAAGTAAGTGAGCTGTAACCTTCTGTGCACAGCACTATACTTACCCGCAAGGAACTGTAAAATTCACATTCGTTTGAAGTGAATGAGCAGATGAGCATAATGATATGCTTAGAAGATTACAGGTTACTTACTCTGAAACGTTGAAATGAGATGTATTATTGCGTTGCGCGGAGCATTAGAACTTCATGGTTTTCACACGCAGATACTGTGAAGCACCATCCCGTTCCAAGGAACTGCAGAGTTTACATTCCTTTAAAGAAGTAAAAGAGATCTAATGCTTCTTGAAACGCGATATTGCATCTCATTTTTATGTTCCATGATAAGATATAATATTCATTGCGAAGTGTAATGTATAACTCGACTACACTTCAAAAGAATGTAAATGCGACACTTCCTTGCTAGGAAATAGCGTCTCCAGATATCTACGTATCGTAGCAATAAAGTACTAATGCTTCTTAAAGCGCGATATCGCGTCTCATTTCAATGTTTCATGATAAGATATAATATTCATTGCGAAGTTTCATTTATACCTCGCATATACCTCAAATGAATGTAAATGCGACACTTCTTTGCTAGGAAATAGCGTTTGCAGATCTCTACGCATCGAAGCAATAGAGTTCTAATGCTTCTTAGAACGGGATATCGCATCTCGTTTCTATGTCTCATGATAAGATATCATATTCATTGCGAAGTGTCATGTATACCTCGTATCCACTTCAAAAGAATGTAAATGCCACACTTGTTTGGTAGGAAATGAGTTTCCAAATATCTACAAATCGAAGTAATATAGTTCTAACGCTTCTTAGAACGGGATATCGCATCTCATTTCTATGTTTCATGATATGATATATTATACATTGCGAAGTGTTATGTATGCCTCGACTACACTTCAAAAGAATGTAAATGCCACACTTCCTTGCTAGGAAATGCGTTTCCAGATGTCTACGTATCGAAGCAATATAGTTGTAATACTTCTTAAAATGCGATGTCGCACCTCATTTCTATGTTTCATGATAAGATATAATATTCATTGCGAAGTGTAATGATTACCACGTCTACACTTCAAAAGAATGTAAATGCCACTCTTCTTTGCTATGAAATAGCGTTTCCAGATGTCTACGTATCGAAGCTCTAGTGTTGTAATGCTTCTTAAAACGCGATATCGCAGCTCTTTTCTATGTTTGATGGTAAGATATAATATTCATTACGAAGTGTTATGTATACCTCTTCTACACTTCAAAAGAATGTAAATGCCACACTTCCTTGCGACGGACTATCGTTTCTAGATCTGAAGGTTTAGAAGCAATAGAGTTCTAATGCTTCGTAAAACGCAGCTGCGCATCTTACTTCTATATTTCATGATAAGATGTAATATTCATAGCATCGCATTATGCTTATATGCTTCTGTGCTTTGTAATGCTCTGGGATGTGAGAAGGTCCTCAACCATCCTTAACCCCCTAAAGAGAAGTCAAAAGTCCAGCGGCCCTGTAGGTGGGCCATGGGAGCGCGGCGCACGAGGCGCTACGCAATTTAAATGATCACGATGATCCCCTCAGGGACACCCAGCGAATTCAAGGAACCTGAAGAAGAGAACGTGAGTGCTTATTCGCTAAAGCGTCCCATTTCTTGTGTCGCATATTGTATATTGTATCTTATATCGTGAAGCGAGTTATGATACGCGGTAATTCGGGGCGTGTTGCGTAGTTTCCCGTAGCCCTTGTTAGTTAAACCCAGGTCGAGACCATAAATAAACATGCCGCGACTTCAGTATCGCGCGACCTGAGTGTGTACTTGGGTAGGCGTAGTCGAGAGGAGGAGCATTTCGATGTTTCAAGGGTTGTTCCGCCCCAGGGTTCCCAGGGTCGTGTAGTCTATCGCTTTGCTACTTTCTGAGCATCTGGTGCCCAGGAAAAGTTGTACGTGAGCGGATACCTTGGAACGATAGATCGCTTTAGATTAAAGTTCGTTTTACACCTTAAAGCATTTAGATAATTATCCCCTTCGAGCTTCCCTGACTTACTATATATAGGTTTCCGTCACAACTAATAGGAACCATCAATTTACATAGATATATAGAACACACATAGTCTTAAGCGTAGAACTGAGAATTTGAGAACTTACTTTGAAACATTAGTAGTGAGGAATTCCATCGGATTTCATAGAAATTCAGAACTTACTTGCTATGAAACATAGGCAGATAAGGGCCATCGCGTTGCTTAGAACTTTAGAACTTGCTTACTTCAACAAAGATTTCTATTGGCTTCGTCCGTTCTTTTAGAAGAGTTTTTGATAAACCACATACTTTTTACGCTTCTGATATCTTTGAAAGTTCGCGAGATGTAATCGTTTAAGTTTTAAAATGATTACTTAGTGTGGATTATTATTTAGTAACTCGCTCATAAACGAGTCTGCATAGGATTTAATCCATAAGTTTTTAAGCCTGGAATTTATGCAGTTATTTGTTATTCACTTATTGCTCAAACGACAAAGATTCTGACCACTTCAAAATGGTTGACTTTCATCAATTTTCTTAAAAATTGAAATACTGCCCAACTGCTTGCATTAAAGACTGTAATTAAAGCTTTCAAAACATTTTACCTCTTATAGATGAATTCTGGAATTGAAATTGAATATTTAACTTTTCTAACTCCTGTTTAGACATCTTTCTATTGGAATGTTCAAGTATTTTTCATATTCGTAATTATTAAAAATGTTTTACTTGATTCTTTAATTTAATATTTAGAATTTTCTGAGAAACATTTTTTATCGCAATGAACTATATAATTGCAATTATAATTCTTTATGAAATAATAATAACAGAAAGGTATGTATCCATTCTTGTAGTTTTGTAAAGAGTATCTAATCTTACTATCTAAAATGAAACATTGAGATCTGTTTACTATTTAATGGAATTTAATTACCTTTTGATTCAAATTCACAATGATAATCTTCCATAGTTCAACAATTTTGTGAGCTGTTCTCAGAAATCCGCAGCTTAGTACTTATAAAATGAACGACACAAAGGACAGCCTAACCAAACGTATTCGAACCGATTTTTCAATACTAATCTTATCATGTTTAACTTATGCTGCAAACTATTGGAATGCCCTTCGAAAAGTGTTTATTCACAGTGAAGTAAACGGTAAGTATTACGCCTTCCACCACTGTTTATAATACGTATGTTTTAATTACTATCAAATCCGTGAGTATTATCGCCTTTCTTTACTTTTTGTAACCTTCAATGCCTTCATGTTACAGATCGTTAAACTTGCTTTAAAATGCTCTATCGTATTACGGAAGAATGGACATACCAATTCATTTTAAAAAATGAAGGTAACCTTCATATGTCCAACATAACTCCACTTACAAAAAAACTATTTTTATCAACGGATGTGCCCTTTGTACTATGCAATTTTATATTAGCAAAAACTTCTATGAAACTTACAGTTTCGTGGATATCTGAGGTGCTAATTATTACTGCCCCAACCTGTATATTGTTATGGATGTGTCCAACAAGGCAACGATGAACAGAGTTAAATTTAATATTATGATGTTTATTATTTTACTTATAGTATATTTGTTTTTCTGGAATTTTGCCAAAAAACAATGTTTACGATGTCAACAGATGAATATATTTGCCTTAGAATTACAAGAGCCAACAATTTCGAAAGTAGAATATTACTTTACTTCGCTAACCGAATCATTGCAAACGTTAAATAAAGTGCGTGCCTTTTAAAACAGTCAGATGCAAATTACGATACAACGTTTCCAAGAAATGGTACGTGCCACTGTTTTTTAATTTCCGTTTATTTAATCAAAGGAAATTTAATTGAAATATCCGCAAAATTTGAGGACAAAAAGTTATTGTAATTTTACGCAACATATATGATGATGATAAAGGATAAGTATACGGAACTGAAAATGGAAAGTAGCGAGCAGAAAACGAAACTGATGGAGCTACAAAGTAGATTGATACATCCGTCAAATGATGATTCTAGGTTAATAAAATCTGTTAATCAAAGAACTATTGCAAAAATCAAGTATAATCAATATTACTTCTGCTCAAAGGCTATAATAGAATTGGACCGAAATGAGTACAAAACAGGCAATTATACCTATACGTTCTATTCTATGCAAAGGCAAATATTTCAAAGAGAAAAGATGTGTTACTTACAAATTACTTATGTTCCTAGATATCTCACTAATTCAGGCTTCTTGTCTTGCAGAACTTATCATTCATGTAACATGTAAAGGGGTCGAAGAATAGTAAAAGATTTTTATATTTCGTAGCCTCACTTGATACGTCGACTGGATCTCGTAAAATATCGGACATTAATTGCATCTACATCTTCAGACCTTAAATATATAATTGCAACAACATATTTAATATCGTTTTAATAACATTTTTTCTAATTGTTTATATCTATGTCTAATAAATATATATTAATCGAATAAGTTGCTTTACCAAAGAATAAAAGTCTCTGAGGCTTACAAATCGGAGCATTACATAACAAACGTGCATCACATATATAATTTTACATGTAAGAAAAGATGAAGACCAAAAAGATCGTACATAAGTTGAATCCACAATGCGGTCATAGAGATACAGAAACGGCAAAAATTGCAAACAATAATTTAAAAAATTCAAAACGTGGGGTGTGAAGGTCCATCTCCTTGACGATGATAAGAAACAAGTCTGCCTCATGCACTACAATATCCCAAACAGCCAGCGATTGGCACGCCAATGACAACGGATGGAACGAATTCCGTGACAGAACTGTGCTAACAAAGTGCTCCTACTCAGCTTTCGAAATGGCATACTGTTAGTACTGGGGCGGCATTCGTATCACGGCACTATTAAAGCACCGAGATATAGCACACGGGCTACACGGCCGTGACAATGACACTATCAGCTCACCATAGCTACACGCGTGGTTGTGGCGTAGGCTGACATTTACTAATGGGGAAGCTGTTTCCATAAAAATTATAAGCAAATATGAAAAATGACTAAACTGTGCAATTTATTTATTTTGATTCCAATATAGATACACCGGCACAAAACAAAGATATAAGAACTCGATTTTATTATTTTCTATAAACTAGCTCGATAGGGCGATTTTTTCCATAAAGTCGATAATTACTTTGTCATAAAAATATACACACTTATTTTATATATATTTTCTTCAATTTATTGTTACAAATTCATGCAATTGAGGGTTACATTAAATACGATGACAGCATGTTATTTCAAAAATTACACAAGGCGAAGTTAGGGACGCAACAGCATGAATTTTTATTTTATAAGTAATATTTTTTTTATAAATAATATTTTTAGTCTATGATGGATTGAAAGAAATATATACGACTCGCTCAATAACTATAAATATAGGAAAACGACCATCGAAATGTCTATCAATACTCATATGCTGAACATCTACTGACATCTAACGGTTCTAATTTGTATGAAAGCACAGGTTCCCCATTGCCAAATGTGATCCTGCGTCATTGCTGAGGAGATTCATGAATGGAGCGATGATACGCGTGTCACCATGGTGCTGGTGCTGCGCGATTCGCTTGTCTAGAATGGGCTGGTAACACGTTCTGGCATTTTAGTTAACGAATCCGGTCACAGATGACTACGAATCAGTTGACACTCCTCGGAAGTGGCAATATAGTGCCGGCATGGTGTCGCTCCCATCTTGCTGTTTGTTATCTGGGATGCTTTTTAGTGCATTATTCGGAATTGAATTTGAACGCATAGCTACTTAATCGCGAATTTACATGTACTGTGACGTGGTGACGTCACAAGGCTCGCTCACCCCCCCCCCCCCTGCTACGGTTAGACTAGCTCGCAGATCACCACCCGTGCGAGAAGCGCGACACGGACCATCGCGATAGCTGTATTTGCGAGGAACGTGGAATGCACGATGGTAGAACCTTCCCCCCCCCCCCCCCCCCCCGTTCTGTTCTCTCTCTCCGTTCTACGGATTAGACTGGCGAGCTGGTGGAAGAAGACCGAAGGTTCGCGGAGGAGCTGTGCGCCGTGGTAGCGTGACGGGCTCGACGGTGGAGGAGTCATGAAGTGAGCAAGAATAGACCCTGAAGCCCAAAGGATATGATCCCGAGCCCTGCAACGATAAGACCGCTGACATAGTCCATGGAGACGAACAGGATGGTTCTCGGGTGTGAGAAGGACCTCCACCCTTCCCCTGAGCCCATGAAGAGGAAAACTCAAGATGCGCAGCGGAATTGCAGGTGAGCCATGGAAAGCGCGGCGCGCGACACGCGCCGCAGTTCAAATAATCCAGAGGACTCCCTCTAGACACACCAGAGGGGCCGATCAGGGAAGATCGCCGAAATCCACCGATCGATGCCCCGAACAATACCAAAGCGTATGACCCTACCCCACCAAGGAGCCCTAAGGAGGATCTAAGGGTATCCGAAGACCCCCAGAAAACCTATATAATGAGCTAGGCAGCACGAAGACAGCCTCTTATTCTTCTCAACGATTTAGCGACTACTTAGCGAGCAACTGAGCAAGCGATTATACGGAGCGATTCGGAGGAGAGAGAGAGAGAGAGAGAGAGAGAGAGAGAGAGAGAGAGAGAGAGAGAGAGAGAGAGGGAAAGAGAGGTAGACGGACTGAACGAGATCCATACTTGTTGGAAACGAGAACGTGAGTCCTTATACGCTAAAGAGTCCCATTTGTTTCCTGCCGCAATTGTGATATCGCGTATTGTAATTTGTATTGTATAACGGGTGGTGATCTCCGGTCATTCGCGTCGAGGCACTCTAGAAAGAAGCCGTGAGTTCAGTATCCCGCGACCCTAATTTGCGCACTCGGCTAGAAGCAGTCGAGCGAAAGAGTATTTCGAAATTTCGAGGGTTATCTTGCACCGGGTTTCCCCGGGTTGCGTGGTTTACTAGTTTTTGCTACTTCTTGAGTAGCTGGCGCCCAAAAAGTCCCAACCTCGCAGCTTCGAAATACTCGCTGGATAGGAAATTTATTGTTCTGTACTTCGCGTTGCCGAATCACGCGGATATTCTGTACCCCGATATAACCCCGGATTAAACTTCTGGATACCCCGTTATTATTGGTTCTATATACCCTTTTCTTGCGGATTGAAACGGGAAAAACCGTCGCAGTACATAATTATACATGACTGCATAAAAAGGATATCATATACTTTTATAATCAATGCGATATAAGAATATAAAACGAAGAACTATCCACTCCCATCAGGAGTAAAAACAATGTTTGGTACGCAAAGTTCATTGCAAAATATAATGAAGCAGTTAATGTATCAAATCACAGCACACAATAAATCACTGAATGTATAATGATATGAATAGTAAGAAAAACATATTTACCTGTTAGATGTTTATAAATTCAAATCTAAAAGTTCAAGTCACATTTAATATATTATTGTTTAACAAGGTGATTTAATGTTGTTTCAAATAGGCGTGCGGGACTAGCTCGTACTTCTGTCAATGTAATTTCATTCGAAAAATACAAAGTATAAGAGGAAATATTCTCCAATATATAACATATATAAATCAACGGATGCAAGAGAGAACACTCGATCTCGGTGTAACGAGACCGGGGCGTCATCCTGCAGTAATCGTATAATGCCTGTTCCGAGATGGTGTAGAGGGGGAATGTGGAGGGTGAAAAGCATAAAATAACAACAATGTAACTAAAGAGAAAGAGAAAGAAAATATGTGGAAGCATAGCATTTATTAAGAGGAAATCCTAGAAATATCAAACAACAGATTATATACCATACTGTAAGTGTAAGGTACAACGAAATAGACGATATCGTGAGAGAAACTAAAAAAATCGAGAAACTTGAAAAGAAAATAATAGTTTAGATTGAGCGAATCAATATCACTGACCCTGGCAAGCTTAATGGAAAACGCATAACGATGAATCGGTTAGAGTATAAGATAGATGTTGGTCGCGGTTTGAGTGGCCCTGGGAATCCTTTGCCCTCATCAGGGCAGGCAGTAGGATGGTGGAGGGCCTGCCCTACTGTTGCTTGGATCTATAGAATTCACATTCTTTTGTAGAGTAGAAGTAGATAATTATAATGCTTTTCATAGAAGATTACAGCTTACTTAATTCAAAACGTTAAAATGAGATGAGTCATGGCATTGTATGATGCATTAGTACTCTATTGTCTCGACATGTAGACACTACGAAGGGCAATCCTGTTGCATGGAGCTGTAGAATTTACATTCTTATGAAGTTTTAAAGCAGATAAGCATAGAGCTATGCATAAGAGATTACAGCATTCTTACTTTGAAACGATGAAATGGGATGCGCCAGCGCATTGCATGGAGAATTCTAGCTCGATTGCTTTAACAGACAGTCACTACGGAGCGCCATGCCGTTGAACGGAATTATATAGTTCACATTCTATTGAAGACCTCTAACAGTTAAGCATAATGTTATGGATATATGAATACAGATACTTTGCTTTGAAACGTTGAAACGAGATGCGACATCGCGCTGCATGAAGTATTAGAAATGTCTTGCTTGGACACGTAGAGGTCTGGAAACGATATTCTGTTGCAATTAAGTATAGGATTCACATCCTTCTAAGGTCTAGATGCAGGCAAATGTAACATATTGCATAGAACATTGCAATTTACTATGAATCATTGAAATGACTTGCGACATCGTGTTGAATGAAGCAATAGAACTCTATTGCTTCGATACGCAGACATCTGCAAACGCTACTTCCTAGCAAGGGAGTGTCGCATTTACATTTATTTATAGTGAATACAAGGTATACATGACACTTCGCAATGAATATTATATCATATCATGAAACATAGAAATGAGATGCGAAATCGCGTTTTAAAAAGCATTGGAACACAATTGCATCAAAACGTAGAGATCTGGAAACGCTATTTCCAAGCATGGAAGTGTGGCATTTACATTCATTAGAAGTATACACGAGATATATATAACTCTTCGCAATGAATATTACATTTTATCATGATGCATAGAAAAGAGATGCGATATCGCGTTCAAAGAATGATTAGAACTCTATTGCCTCGATACGTAGAGATCTGGAATCGCTATTTCATAGCATGGAAGGGTGGCATTTACATTATATTGAAGGTTAGAGGAGATTTGCATAACACTTCGGAACGAATAGCATATCCTATCATGAAACATAGAAGTGAGATGTGATATCGCATTTTAAGAAGCATTAGAACTCCTTCGCTTCGATACGTAGAGATCTGCAATCGCTATTTCCTATCATGGAAGTGTGGCATTTACATTCTATTGAAGGTTAGACGAGATATACATAACTCTTCGGAACGAATAGTATATCTTATCATGAAACATAGAAATGTGAAGGGATATCGCGTTTTAAGAAACATTAGTACTCTATTGCCTCGAAACGTAGACATCTGGTAACGCTATTTCATAGTGAGGAAGTGTGGCAGTTACATTTTTTGGAAGTGTAGACGCGGCATACATAACACTTCGCAACGTATGATATATCACATCATGAAACATAGAAACGAGATGCGATATCGCGTTTCAAGAAGCATTGGAACTCTATTTCGCTGATACGTAGACATCTGGAAACGCTATTTCCTGGCAAGGAAGTGTGGTATTTACATTCTTTTGATGTGTAGACGAGGTATACGTAGCACTTCGCAATGAACATTACATTTTATCATGAAACACAGAAATGGGTAGCAATATCGCGTTTTAAGACAAATTATAACTCTATTGCATCGATACATAGACATCTGGAAACCCATTTGCTAGCAAGGAAGTGTTGCATTTACATTCTTTCGAATTGTAGACAGAGTACGTAGCACTTCGCAATGAATATTACATTTAATCATGAAGCACGGAAATGGCAAGCGATATCGCGCGTTACGACGCATTAGAGCTCTATTGCATCGATACATGGACATCTGGAAATGCTTTTCCTAGCAAGGAAGTGTGGCATTTACTTTCGTTTGAAGTGTAGTCGAGATATACATAACACTTCGCAATGAATGTTATATCTTTTCATGAAACATAGATCTGCGATGCGATGTCGCGTCTTAAGAAGCATTAGAACTCTATTTCTTCGATACGTAGACATCTGGAATCGCGTTTCCTAGCGAGGAAGTGTCACATTTACACTATTCTGAAGTGTAGGCGAGCTATACAAAACACTTCGTAATGAATATTATGTCATATCATGAAACATAGAAATGAGATGCGATATCGCGTTTCAAAAAGCATTAGCACTCTATTGCTTCGATACGTGGTCATCTGCAAACGCTATTTCCTAGCAAAGAAGTGTCGCATTTGTATTCTTTTGAAAGGAATACGAGGTATTCATGACACTTCGCAATGAATATTACATCTTATCATAAAACATAGAAATGAGATGCGCTATAGCGATTTATGAAGCATTAGATGTCTATTGCTTCGATACGAAGACATCTGCAAACGCTGTTTCCTAGCAAGGAAGTGTCGCATTTTCATTAATTTGAAGTGAATACGAGGTATACATGACACTTCGCAAATAATATTATATCTTAACAGGAAACATAAAAATGAGATGCGACATCTCGTTTTGAGACGCATTAGAAATCTATTGCTACGATACGTAGACTTCCACAATCGCTATTTCCTAGCAAGGAAGTGTCGCATTTACATTCTTTTGAAGTGAATACGAGGTATACATGGCAGTTCGCAATGAATATTATATCTCATCATGAAACGTAGAAATGAGATGCGATATCGCGATTTAAGAAGCATTAGAACTCTATTGCTTCGATACATCGACATCTGCAAACGCTATTTCCTAGCAAGGAAGTGTCGCATCTACATTCATTTGAAGTGTATGCGAGGTATACATGACACTACGCAATGAAAATTATATACTATCATGAAACATAGAAATGAGAAACGATGTCGCGTTTCGAGAAGCATTTGAACTCTAATGCTACGATACGTAGACATCTGCAAACGCTATTTCCTGGCAAGTTAGTGTCGCGTTTACATTCTTTTGAAGTGAATACGAGGTATACATAACACTCCACAATGAATATTATATGCTATCATGAAACATAGAGATGAGAAACGATATCGCGTTTTGAGAAGCATTAGAGCACCAATACTACGATACGTAGACATCTGCAAACGCTATGTCCTAGCAAGGAAGTGTCGCATTTACATTCTTTTGAAGTGAATACGAGGTATACATAACACTCCACAATGAATATTATAAATTATCATGAAACATAGTAATGAGTAGTGATATCGCGTTTTGAGAAGCATTAGAACTCTAATGCTACGATACGTAGACATCTGCATACACTATTTCCTAGCAAGCAACTGTCGCATTCACATTCATTTGAAGTGTATGAGAGGTATACGTGACACTTCGCAATGAATATTATATATTATCATGAAACATAGAAAGGAGATGCGATATCGCGTATTAGCAAGCTTTAGAACTCTATTGCTTCGATACGTAGACACCTGCAAACACTATTTCCTAGCAAGGAACTGTCGCATTAACATTCATTTGAATTGTATGCGAGGTATACATGACATTTCGCAATGAATATTATATCTTATCATGAGAAATAGAGATGAGGTGCGATATCGCGTTTTAAGGAGAATTAGAAATCTTTAGCTTCGATACAGAGATATCTGGGAACATAATTTCCTAGAAAGGAAGTGTCGCATTTTGTGACGTCAGGCGTACCGCCTGCCACCCATCAACCTCTTCGCACCCCCCAGCATCAACTCCTGGACGCATGCAGCCAGCCAAACTCGCCTGCAGAACCAGCAACTGGAAGTGTTCGCGCGCGCATACCTTCTCGCGCTCACTCACACCGAGTTCCGCTGCCTCACTCGCACCGCCGAGTATACCTGTCTCGCTCGTACCGGGCACCAGTGTCTCACTGGCACCACCGAGTATACCTGTCTCGCCCGCACCAAGGACTGGCAGCCCTATCTCCTTCGCACCGAGGATTCCGTCCTGCAGGAAGACGTAGCCGCAGCCCATCACCTTAATGGGGTCTTTTCCAATTCCGGGAACAGGATCTGCTAGAACCTATATATTACTTCTAAGCTAGGACATACATACCATATCATGACGCATATATAAGAATTCCTAGATCTAAGTTATTCTAAGTAAGATGCGTCCGGCCAGCGGCATGCGCCGCTAGCCCCACCACGAGCCGCGGGTCTCCACTCGCTGGACCGCGCTCTCTCCGCCTCGAGACGCGGGTCCCCCACTCGCCGGGCCGAGATCTCCCTACCACGAGCGTCCGCGACCGTAGCGCGACGCGAACCGAGGAGGTCAGAGACGCGTCTCCAGAGCACACACTCTGACTCGAGATCTCCTACCGAGGAGTCGAAACCTCTAGTTCTAGATCGTTAGCCACCTCAATGTGGGGTTCAGGCATCGTATTTCTATTTCCATATTAACTTAGTCTTAGTCTTAGAATAATTTCAGTTCTTGTATACTTTAAACCTAGAATATATTTTATTTTTACTTTTACTATATCCAAGTACAAGTTCTTTTACCAAGTCTACTATTTCCACATCCATTAATTTTATCAAGTGTTTATAATACTAGTTCTACTTTTAACATTACATTTAACTACGAATTCTTCCACGGGTTCTTCCATACAACAGGGGTTGATTTTCATCAAATTGAAGGAGTATAGAAATCGGCTTTGTGACGTTGAGACCGCCGCTTATCCCTCAAATCTTAGTCGAAAGTTCAGAAAAACCTGGTGAATGAATCGTGATTCCGGTTTGCGAAGAACGCGACGTGCGAGTAGGAAGAATTTCATACGATCACTTGTGCGTGAATATTTGGAGGCCAACAGAACGAAATCAGCTACGATCCCAGCAAACGATCCTCCACGCCGTTTCTACGTACAAATCGAGAGAGAAGTCATCGAAAGGTAGGGTCATTCCCTTATTATCACGAGTGTTTTCGCTAGTGTCGTGTCAGCCGAAATTGTCGGACACGGTCTTAACGCGTTCCTGCGGACCGAATTACCGAAAAATAGGCCCGTGTCGTAAAGCCTCCGGAGCAACGGAAAATAGTTTCACCGGACGTGATACCTCGTATTCACCTCAAAAGAATGTAAATGCGACACTTCCTTGCTAGGAAATAAGGTTTGCAGATATCTACGTATCGAAGAAATAGAGCTCTAATGCTTCTTGAATCGCCATATCGCATCTCATTTCCATGTTTCATCATAAGATATAATATTCATTGCGAAGTGTCATGTATACATCGTATTCCTCTCAGGAGAATGTAAATGCGACACTTCCTTTCTAGGAAATTACGTTTCCAGATGTCTACGTATCGAAACAATAGAGTTCTAATGTTTTCTAAAACGCGATATCGCATCTCATTTCTATGTTTCATGAAAAGATGTAATATTCATTGTGCAGTGTTATGTATATCTCGTCTACACATCAAATGAATGTAAATGCGACACTTCCTTTATAGGAAATTACGTTACGAGTTGTCTGCGTATCGTAGCAAAATTTTTCTGATGCTATTTAAATCGCGTTATCGCATCTCATTTCTATGTTTCGTGATAAGATGTAATATTCATTGCGAAGTGTCACGTATACCGCGTATTCACTTCAAAAGAATGTAAATGCGACACTTCCATGCTAGGAAATAGCGTTTGAAGGTGTCAACGTATCGAAGAAGTAGAGTTCTAATGCTTCTTAAAACGGGATATCGCATCTCAATTCTATGTTTCATGATGAGATATAATATTCATTGCGATGTGTAATGCATTCCTTGTATTCACTTCAAAACAATGTAAATGCGACACTTCCATGCTAGGGAATAGCGTTTGCAGATGTCTACGTATCGTAGCAATAGAGTTCTCATGCTTCTTAAAACGCGATAACGCATCTCACTCCTATGCTTCATGATAAGATATAATATTCATTGCGAAGTGTCATGTATACCTCGTATTCACTTCAAAAGAATGTAAATGCGACACTTCCATGCTAGGAAACAGCGTTTGCAGATGTCTACGTATCGAAGCAATAGATTTCTATTGCTTCATAAAACGCGATATCGCATCTCATTTCTATGTTTCATGATAAGATATAATATTCATTGCGAAGTGTCACTTATACCTCGCATACACTTCAAATGAATGTAAATGCGACACTTCCTTGCTAGGAAATAGCGTTTGGAGATGTCTCCGTGTCGAAACAATAGAGATCTAGTGCTTTTTAAATCGCGATATCGCATCTCATTTCTATCTTTCATGATAAGATATAATATTCTTTGTGGAGAATTAGGTATACATCGTATTCACTTCAAAAGAATGTAAATGCCACACTTCCTTGGCAGGAAGTGCGTTTCCAGGTGTCTACGTACCCAAGCAATAGAGTTCTAATGCATCTTAATACGCGATATCGCTACTCCTTTCTATGCTTCATGATAATATACAATATTCATTGCGAAGTGTCATGTAAACGTCGTCTACACTTCAAAAGAATGTAAATGCCACACACCGTTGCTAGGAAATGAGTCTCGAGATGTCTACGTATGGAAGCAATAGAGTTCTAATTCTTCTTAAAACGCGATATCGCATCTCATTTCTATGTTCCATGATATGATGTAATATTCACTGAGAAGTATTATGTATACCTCGTCTACACTTCAAAAGGATGTAGATGACTTATTTCCTTGCTAGGAAACGCGTTTCCAGATGTCTACATAACGAAACAATATAGGTCTAATGCTTCTTAATACGCGATATCGCATCCCATTCCTATGTTTCATGATAAGATATAATATTCATTGCGAAGTGTTATGTATACTTCGTCTAGACTGTAAAAGAATGTAAATGCCACACAGCCTTGCTAGGAAATGCGTTTCCAGATGTCTACGTATCGAATCAGTAGAGTTCCAATGCTTCTTAACACGCGATATCGCATCTCATTTCTCTGTTTCATGATAAGATATGTTATGTATACCTCGTCTACACTTCCAAAGATACTACCCGGTAATTTGCGGCGTGTTGCGTAGTTTCCCGTAGCCCCTGTTAGTTAAACCCACGTCGAGACCATAAATAAACATGCCGTGACTTCAGTATCTCGCTACCTGAGTCTGTGTACTTGGCTAGGCGTAGTCGAGAGGAGGAGCATATCGAAGTTTCAAGGGTTGTTCCGCCCCAGGTTTCCCGGGGTCGTGTAGTCTATCCCTTTGCTACTTTCTGAGCAGTTGGCGCCCAAGAAAAGTTGTACGTGAGCGGATACCTTGGAACGATAGATCGCTTTAGATTAAAATACGTTTTACACCTTAAAGCATTTAGATAATTAACCCCTTCGAGCTTCCCTGACTTACTATATATAGGTTTCCGTCACAACTAATAGGAACCATCACTTTACATAGATATATAGAACACACATAGTTTTAAACGTAGAACTGAGAATTTGAGAACTTACTTTGAAACGTTAGTAGTGAGAAATTCCATCGGATTTCATAGAAATTCAGAACTCACTTACTATGAAACATAGGCAGATAAGGGCCATCGCGTTGCTTAGAACTTTAGAACTTGCTTACTTCAACAAAGATTTCTATTGGCTTCGTCCGTTCTTTTAGAAGAGTTTTTGATAAACCACATACTTTTCACGCTTCTGATATCTTTGAAAGCTCGCGAGATGTAATCGTTTAAGTTTTAAAATGATTACTTAGTGTGGATTATTATTTAGTAACTCGCTTATAAACGAGTCTGCATAGGATTTAATCCATAAGTTTTTAAGCCTGGAATTTATGCAGTTATTTGTTATTCACTTATTGCTCAAACGACAAAGATTCTGACCACTTCAAAATGGTTGACTTTTATCAATTTTCTTAAAAATTGAAATACTGCCCAACTGCTTGCATTAAAGACTGTAATTAAAGCTTTCGAAACATTTTACCTCTTATAGATGAATTCTGGAATTGAAATTGAATATTTGACTTTTCTAGCTCCTGTTTAGACATCTTTCTATTGGAATGTTCAAGTATTTTTCATATTCGTAATTATTAAAAATGTTTTACTTGATTCTTTTATTTAATATTTAGAATTTTCTGAGAAATATTTTTTATCGTAATGAACTATATAATTGCAATTATAATTCTTGATGAAGTAATAATAACAGAAAGGTATGTATCCATTCTTGTAGTTTTGTAAAGAGTATTTAATCTTACTATCTAAAATGAAACATTGAGATCTGTTTACAATCTATTGGAATTTAATTACCTTTTGATTCAAATTCACAATGATAATCTTCCATAGTTCAACAATTTTGTGAGCTGTCCTCAGGAATCCGCAGCTCAGTGCTTATAAAATGAACGACACAAAGAACAGCCTAACCAAACGTATTCGAACCGATTTTTCAATACTAATCTTATCATGTTTAACTTATGCTGCAAACTATTGAAATGCCCTTCGAAAAGTGTTTATTCACAGTGAAGTAAACGGTAAGTATTACGCCTTCCACCACTGTTTACAATACGTATGTTTCATTTACTATCAAAACCGAGAGTATTATCGCCTTTCTTTACTTTTTGTAACCTTCAGTGCCTTCATGTTACAGATCGTTAAACTTGCTTTAAAATGCTCTATCGTATTACGGAAGAATGGACATACCAATTCATTTTAAAAAATGAAGGTAACCTTCATATGTCCAACATAACTCCACTTACAAAAAAACTATTTTCATCAACGGATGGCCCCTTTGTACTATGCAATTTTATATTAGCAAAAACTTCTATGAAACTTATAGTTTCGTGAATATCTGAGGTTCTAATTATTACTGCCCCACCCTGTATATTGTTATGGATGTGTCCAACAAGGCAACGATGAACAGAGTTAAATTTAATATTATGATGTTTATTATTTTACTTATAGTATATTTGTTTTTCTGGAATTTTGCCAAAAAACAATGTTTACGATGTCAACAGATGAATATATTTGCCTTAGAATTACAAGAGCCAACAATTTCGAAAGTAGAATATTACTTTACTTCGCTAACCGAATCATTGCAAACGTTAAATAAAGTGCGTGCCTTTTAAAACAGTCAGATGCAAATTACGATACAACGTTTCCAAGAAATGGTACGTGCCACTGTTTTTTAATTTCCGTTTATTTAATCAAAGGAAATTTAATTGAAATATCCGCAAAATTTGAGGACAAAAAGTTATTGTAATTTTACGCAACATATATGATGGTGATAAAGGATAAGTATACGGAACTGAAAATGGAAAGTAGCGAGCAGAAAAAGAAACTGATGGAGCTACAAAGTAGATTGATACATCCGTCAAATGATGATTCTAGGTTAATAAAATCTGTTAATTAAAGAACTATTGCAAAAATCAAGTATAATCAATATTACTTCTGCTCAAAGGCTATAATAGAATTGGACCGAAATGAGTACAAAACAGGCAATTATACCTATACGTTCTATTCTATGCAAAGGCAAATATTTCAAAGAGAAAAGATGTGTTACTTACAAATTACTTATGTTCCTAGATATCTCACTAATTCAGGCTTCTTGTCTTGCAGAACTTATCATTCATGTAACATGTAAAGGGGTCGAAGAATAGTAAAAGATTTTTATATTTCGTAGCCTCACTTGATACGTCGACTGGATCTCGTAAAATATCGGACATTAATTGCATCTACATCTTCAGACCTTAAATATATAATTGCAACAACATATTTAATATCGTTTTAATAACATTTTTCTAATTGTTTATATCTATGTCTAATAAATATATATTAATCGAATAAGTTGCTTTACCAAAGAATAAAAGTCTCTGAGGCTTACAAATCGGAGCATTACATAACAAACGTGCATCACATATATAATTTTACATGTAAGAAAAGATGAAGACCAAAAAGATCGTACATAAGTTGAATCCACAATGCGGTCATAGAGATACAGAAACGGCAAAAATTGCAAACAATAATTTAAAAAATTCAAAACGTGGGGTGTGAAGGTCCATCTCCTTGACGATGATAAGAAACAAGTCTGCCTCATGCACTACAATATCCCAAACAGCCAGCGATTGGCACGCCAATGACAACGGATGGAACGAATTCCGTGACAGAACTGTGCTAACAAAGTGCTCCTACTCAGCTTTCGAAATGGCATACTGTTAGTACTGGGGCGGCATTCGTATCACGGCACTATTAAAGCACCGAGATATAGCACACGGGCTACACGGCCGTGACAATGACACTATCAGCTCACCATAGCTACACGCGTGGTTGTGGCGTAGGCTGACATTTACTAATGGGGAAGCTGTTTCCATAAAAATTATAAGCAAATATGAAAAATGACTAAACTGTGCAATTTATTTATTTTGATTCCAATATAGATACACCGGCACAAAACAAAGATATAAGAACTCGATTTTATTATTTTCTATAAACTAGCTCGATAGGGCGATTTTTTCCATAAAGTCGATAATTACTTTGTCATAAAAATATACACACTTATTTTATATATATTTTCTTCAATTTATTGTTACAAATTCATGCAATTGAGGGTTACATTAAATACGATGACAGCATGTTATTTCAAAAATTACACAAGGCGAAGTTAGGGACGCAACAGCATGAATTTTTATTTTATAAGTAATATTTTTTTTATAAATAATATTTTTAGTCTATGATGGATTGAAAGAAATATATACGACTCGCTCAATAACTATAAATATAGGAAAACGACCATCGAAATGTCTATCAATACTCATATGCTGAACATCTACTGACATCTAACGGTTCTAATTTGTATGAAAGCACAGGTTCCCCATTGCCAAATGTGATCCTGCGTCATTGCTGAGGAGATTCATGAATGGAGCGATGATACGCGTGTCACCATGGTGCTGGTGCTGCGCGATTCGCTTGTCTAGAATGGGCTGGTAACACGTTCTGGCATTTTAGTTAACGAATCCGGTCACAGATGACTACGAATCAGTTGACACTCCTCGGAAGTGGCAATATAGTGCCGGCATGGTGTCGCTCCCATCTTGCTGTTTGTTATCTGGGATGCTTTTTAGTGCATTATTCGGAATTGAATTTGAACGCATAGCTACTTAATCGCGAATTTACATGTACTGTGACGTGGTGACGTCACAAGGCTCGCTCACCCCCCCCCCCTGCTACGGTTAGACTAGCTCGCAGATCACCACCCGTGCGAGAAGCGCGACACGGACCATCGCGATAGCTGTATTTGCGAGGAACGTGGAATGCACGATGGTAGAACCTTCCCCCCCCCCCCCTCCCTCCCGACCACCGTTCGTTTCTCTCTCTACGTTCTACGGATTAGACTGGCGAGCTGATGGAAGAAGCGACCCATAAGACGCCTCCTCGGCGGATAACAAGACAGCAGGTTCGCGGAAGGGCTGTGCACCGAGGTAGCGTGACGTGCTCGACGGAGGAGGAGTCGGGAAGTGAGCAAGAGGAGACCCTGAAGCCCGAAGGATAGGATCCAGAGCTCTGCAACAATAAGACCGCTGCCATAGTCCATGGAGACAAACAGGATGGTTCTCGGGTGTGAGAAGGACCTTTACCCCTGCCCATTAGAACTCTATTGCTTCGATACGTAGACATCTGGAAACGCTATTCCCTAGCAAGGAAGTGTTGCATTTACATTCTTTTGACGTGTAGACGAGAATACATGACTCTTCACAATGAATATTATATCTTATCACGAAACATATAAATGAGATGCTATATCGCGATTTAAGTAGCATTAGAACTCTATTGCTACGATACGTGGACATCTGCAAACGCTATTACCTAGCAAGCAATAGTCGCATTTACCCTTTTTTTGAATTGAATACGAGGTGTACATGACACTTCGCAATGAATATTATATCTTATCACGAAACATAGAAATGAGATGCGATATCGCGATTTAAGAAGCATTAGGAACCATTTGCTACGATACGTAGACATCTGCAAACGCTATTTCTTAGCAAGGAATAGTCGCACTTACATTCTTTTGAAGTGAATTCGAGGTTTACATGACACTTCGGAATGAATATTATGACTTATCACGAAACATAGAAATGAGATGCGATATCGCGATCTAAGAAGCATTAGAACTCTATTGCTACGATACGTAGACATGTGCGAACGCTATTTCCTAGGATGGAAGATTCGCATTTAAATTCTTTTGAAGTGAATACGAGGTATACATGACACTTCGCAATGAACATTATATCTTATCGTGAAACCTAGGAGTGAAATGCGATATCGCGTTTTAAGAAGCATTAGAACCATACTGCCTCGATACGGAGATATCTGCAAACGCTATTTCCTAGCATGGAAGTTTCGCACTTACATTCTTTTGAAGTGAATACGAGGTATACATGACACTTCGCAATGAATATTATATCTTATCACGAAACATATAAATGAGATGCGATATCGCGAAATAAGTAGCATTAGAACTCTATTGCTACGATACGTATCGTAGACATCTGCAAACGCTATTACCTTGCAAGGAATAGTCGCATTTACATTCTTTTGAAGTGAATACGAGGTATACATGACTCTTCACAATGAATATTATATCTTATCATGAAACATACAAGTGAGATGCGATATCGCGTATTAAGAAGCATTAGAACCATACTGCCTCGATGCGGAGATATCTGCAAACGCTATTTCCTAGCATGGAAGTGTCGCACTTACATTCTTTTGAAGTGAATACGAGGTATACATAACACTTCGCAATGAATATTATATCTTATCACGAAACATATAAATGAGATGCGATATCGCGATTTAAGTAGCACTAGAACGCTATTGCTACGATACGTAGACATCTGCAAACGCTATTTCCTAGCAAGCAATAGTCGCATTTACCTCCTTTTGAATTGAATACGAGGTGTACATGACACTTCGCAATGAATATTATATCTTATCACGAAACATAGAAATGAGATGCGATATCGCGATTTAAGTAGCATTAGAACCCTTTGCTACAATACGTAGACATCTGAATACGCTATTTCCTAGTATGGAAGTGTCGCCAGTTACATTCGTTTGGAGAGAATACGAGGTATACATGACACTTCGCAATGAATATTATATCTTATCATGACACATAGAAATGAGATGCAATATCGCGTATTAGAAAGAAGCATTAGAACTATATTGCTACGATACGCAGACATCTGGAAACGCTATTTCCTAGAAAGGAAGTGTCGCAGTTACGATCATTTGAAGTGAATACGAGGTATATATGACACTTCGCAACGAATATTATATCTTATCATGACACATAGAAATGAGAAGCGATATCGCGTTTTAAGATGCAGTAGAACTCTATTGCTTCGATGCGTAGACATCTGTCAACGCTATTTCCTAGCAAGGATGTGTCGCAATTACTTTCATTTGACGTGAATTCGAGGTATACATAACTCTGCACAATGAATATTATATCTTATCACGAAACATAGAAATGACATGCGAAATCGCGATTTAAAAAGCATTAGAACTCTCTTGCTTCGATATGTAGATATCTGCAAACGCTACGTCCTAGCAAGGAAGTGTTGCATTTACATTCTTTTGAAGTGAATACGAGGTATACATGACACTTACCAATGAATATTATATATTATAATGAAACATAGAAATGAGATGCGATATCTCATTTTAATAAGCATTAGAACTATATTGATTCGATACGTAGATATCTGCAAACGCTATTTCCTAGCAAGCATGTGTCGCAATTACATTCATTTGATGTGTATTCGCGGTATACATAACACTTCACAATGAATATTATATCTTATCGCGAAACATAGAAATGACATGCAAAATCGCGATTTAAAAAGCATTAGAATTCTCTTGCTTCGACACGTATACATCTGCAAACGCTACGTCCTAGCAAGGAAGTGTCGCAATTACATTCTTATACGTGAATACGAGGTATACATGACACTTCGCAATGAATATTATATCTTATAATGAAACATAGAAATGAAATGCGATATCTCGTTTTAAGAAGCATTAGAGCTCTATTTCTTCGATACGTAGACATCTGCAAACGCTACTTCCTGGCAAGGAAGTGTCGCATTTACATTCTTTAGAAGTGAATATGAGGTATACATGACACTTCGCAATGAATATTATATCTTATAATGAAACATAGAAATGTGATGCGATATCTCATTTTAAGAAGCATTAGAGCTCTATTGCTTCGATGCGTAGACATCTGCAAACGCTACGTCCTAGCAAGGAAGTGTCGCATTTACATTCTTTTGAAGTGAATACGAGGTATACATGACACATCGCAATGAATATTACGTCTTATCCTGAAACATAGAAATGCAATGCGATATCTCGTTTTAAGAAGCATTAGAACACTATTGCTTGGATGCGTAGACATCTGTCAACGCTATTTCCTTGCAAGGAAGTGCCGCATTTACATTCATCTGAAGCGAATACGAGGTATACATCACACACCACAATGCATTTTATATCTTATCATGACCCATAGAAATGAGATGCGATATCGCGATTTAAGAAGCATTAGTACTCTATTACTACGATACGTAGACATCTGGAAACGCTATCTCCTAGAAAGGAAGTGTCGCAGTTACATTCTTTTGAACTGAAAACGAGGTATACATGACATTTCGCAATGAATATTATATCCTATCATGAAACATAGAAATTAGGAGCGATATCGCTATTTAAGAAGCATTAGAATCCTATTGCTTCGATACGTGGACATCTGCATACGCTACTTCCTGGCAAGGAAGTGTCGCATTTACATTCTTTTGATGTGAATACGAGGTATACATGACACTTCGCAATGAATATTATATCTTATCAGGAAACATATAAATGAGATGCGATATCGCGATTTAAGTAGCATTAGAATTGTATTGCTACGATATGTAGGCAACCGTAAACGCTATTTCCTAGAATAGAATAGTCGGATTTACATTCATTTGAAGTGAATACGAGGTATACATGACACTTCGCAATGTGTGTTATATCTTATCACGAAACATATAAATGAGATGCGATATCGCGTTTTAAGAAGCATTAGAGCTCTATTGCCTCGATGCGGAGACATCTGCAAACGCTAGTTCCTAGCATGGAAATGTCGCATTTACATTCATTTGAAGTGAATTCGAGGTTTGCATAACACTTCGGAATGAATATTATAACTTATCAAGAAACATAGAAATGAGATGCGATATCGCGATCTAAGAAGCATTAGAACTCTATTGCTACGATACGCAGGCATTTGCAAACGCTATTTCCTTGCAAGGAATAGTCGCATTTACATTCGTTTGGAGTGAATACGAGGTATACATGACACTTCGCAATGAACATTATATCTTATCATGTAACATAAAAGTGAAATGCGATATCGCGTCTTAAGAAGCATTAGAACCCTATTGCCTCGATGCGGAGTTATCTGCAAACGCTAGTTCCTAGCATGGAAATGTCGCATTTACATTCATTTGAAGTGAATACGAGGTGTACATGACACTTCGCTATGAATATTATATCTAATCACGAAACATAGAAATGGGATGCGATATCGCGATTTAAGTAGCATTAGAGCTCTATTGCTACGATACGTACACATCTGAATACGCTATTTCCTAGCAAGGAAGTGTCGCATTTACATTCGTTTGGAGTGAATGCGAGGTATACATGACACTTCGCAATGAACATTATATCTTATCATGTAACATAAAAGTGAACTGCGATATCGGGTCTTAAGAAGCATTAGAACCCTATTGCCTCGATGCGGAGTTATCTGCAAACGCTATTTCCTAGCATGGAAGTGTCGCACTTACATTCTTTTGAAGTGAATACGAGGTATACATGACACTTCGCAATGAATATTATATCTTATCACGAAACATAGAAGTGAGATGCGATATCGCGTTTTAAGAAGCATTAGAACTCTATAGCCTCGGCGCGTAGACATCTGCATACGCTCTTTCCTAGCATGGAAGTGTCGCATATACATTCTTTTGGAGTGAATACGAGGTGTACATGACACTTCGCAACGAATATTATGACTTATCACGAAACATAGAAATGAGATTCGATATCGTGATTTAAGTAGCATTAGAACTCGATGGCCTCGATGCGGAGACATCTGCAAACGCTATTTCCTAGCATGGAAGTGTCGCTCTTACATTCTTTTGAAGTGAGTACGCGGTATACATGACACTTTGCAATGAATATTATATCTTATCAGGAATCATATAAATGAGATGCGATACCGCGATTTAAGTAGCATTAGAACTCCATTGCTACGATACGTATATATCTTCAATCACTACTTCTTAGCAAGCAATAGTCGCATTTACATTCTTTTGAAGTGAATACGAGGTATACATGACACTTCGCAATGATCATTATATCCTATCATGTAACATAGAAATGTGATGCGATATCGCGATCTAAGAAGCATTAGAACTCTATTGCTACGATACGTAGGCATCTGCAAACGCCATGCCCTAGCAAGGAATAGTCGCATTTGCATTCTTTTGAAGTGAATACGAGGTATACATGACACTTCGCAATGAATATTATATCTTATCAGGAAACATATAAATGAGATGCGATATCGCGATTTAAGTAGCATTAGAATTCTATTGCTACGATATGTAGGCAACCGCAAACGCTATTTCCTAGAATAGAATAGTCGGATTTACATTCATTTGAAGTGAATACGAGGTATACATGACACTTCGCAATGAGTGTTATATCTTATCACGAAACATATAAATGAGATGCGATATCGCGTTTTAAGAAGCATTAGAGCTCTATTGCCTCGATGCGGAGACATCTGCAAACGCTAGTTCCTAGCATGGAAATGTCGCATTTACATTCATATGAAGTGAATTCGAGGTTTGCATAACACTTCGGAATGAATATTATAACTTATCAAGAAACATAGAAATGAGATGCGATATCGCGATCTAAGAAGCATTAGAACTCTATTGCTACGATACGCAGGCATTTGCAAACGCTATTTCCTTGCAAGGAATAGTCGCATTTACATTCGTTTGGAGTGAATACGAGGTATACATGACACTTCGCAATGAACATTATATCTTATCATGTAACATAAAAGTGAAATGCGATATCGCGTCTTAAGAAGCATTAGAACCCTATTGCCTCGATGCGGAGTTATCTGCAAACGCTAGTTCCTAGCATGGAAGTGTCGCATTTACATTCTTTTGAAGTGAATACGAGGTGTACATGACACTTCGCAATGAATATTATATCTAATCACGAAACATAGAAATGAGATGCGATATCGCGATTTAAGTAGCATTAGAATTCTATTGCTACGATACGTACACATCTGAATACGCTATTTCCTAGCAAGGAAGTGTCGCATTTACATTCGTTTGGAGTGAATGCGAGGTATACGTGACACTTCGCAATGAACATTATATCTTATCATGTAACATAAAAGTGAACTGCGATATCGCGTCTTAAGAAGCATTAGAACCCTATTGCCTCGATGCGGAGTTATCTGCAAACGCTATTTCCTAGCATGGAAGTGTCGCACTTACAGTCTTTTGATGTGAATACGAGGTATACATGACACTTCGCAATGAACATTATGTCCTATCATGTAACATAGAAATGAGATGCGATATCGCGATCTAAGAAGCATTAGAACTGTATTGCTACGATACGTAGGCATCTGCAAACGCTATGCCCTAGCAAGGAATAGTCGCATTTACATTCTTTTGAAGTGAATACGAGGTATACATGACACTTCGCAATGAATATTGTATCTTATCACGAAACATAGAAGTGAGATGCGATATCGCGTTTTAAGAAGCATTAGAACTCTATAGCCTCGACGCGTAGACATCTGCATACGCTCTTTCCTAGCATGGAAGTGTCGCATATACATTCTTTTGGAGTGAATACATGACACTTCGCAATGAATATTATGACTTATCACGAAACATAGAAACGAGATTCGATATCGTGATTTAAGTAGCATTAGAACTCGATGGCCTCGATGCGGAGACATCTGCAAACGCTATTTCCTAGCATGGAAGTGTCGCTCTTACATTCTTTTGAAGTGAGTACGCGGTATACATGACACTTTGCAATGAATATTATATCTTATCAGGAATCATATAAATGAGATGCGATACCGCGATTTAAGTAGCATTAGAACTCCATTGCTACGATACGTATATATCTTCAATCACTACTTCCTAGCAAGCAATAGTCGCATTTACATTCTTTTGTAGTGAATACGAGGTATACATGACACTTCGCAATGAATATTATATCTTATCATGAAACATAGAAGTGTGATGCGATATCGCGTTTTAAGAAGCATTAGAACTCTATTTCTACGATACGTAGGCATCTGCAAATGCTATGCCCTAGCAAGGAATAGTCGCATTTAAATTCTTTTGAAGTGAATACGAGGTATACATGACACTTCGCAATGAATATTATATCTTATCATGAAACATAGATATGAGATGCGATATCGCGTTTTAAGAAACATTAGAACTCTATGGCCTCGATGCGGAGACATCTGCGAACTCTATTTCCTAGCATGGAAGTGTCGCACTTACATTCTTTTGAAGTGAATACGAGGTATACATGACACTTCGCAATGAGTGTTATATCTTATCACGAAGCATATAAATGAGATGCGATATCGCGTTTTAAGAAGCATTAGAGCTCTATTGCTTCGATGCGGAGACATCTGCAAACGCTAGTTCCTAGCATGGAAATGTCGCATTTGCATTCATTTGTAGTGAATTCGAGGTTTACATAACACTTCGGAATGAATATTATAACTTATCAAGATACATAGAAATGAGATGCGATATCGCGATCTAAGAAGCATTAGAACTCTATTGCTACGATACGCAGGCATTTGCAAACGCTATTTCCTTGCAAGCAATAGTCGCATTTACATTCGTTTGGAGTGAATACGAGGTATACATGACACTTCGCAATGAACATTATATCTTATCATGTAACATAAAAGTGAAATGCGATATCGCGTCTTAAGAAGCGTTAGAACCCTATTGCCTCGATGCGGAGTTATCTGCAAACGCTAGTTCCTAGCATCGAAATGTCGCATTTACATTCATTTGAAGTGAATACGAGGTGTACATGACACTTCGCTATGAATATTATATCTAATCACGAAACATAGAAATGGGATGCGATATCGCGATTTAAGTAGCATTAGAGCTCTATTGCTACGATACGTACACATCTGAATACGCTATTTCCTAGCAAGCAATAGTCGCATTTACATTCTTTTGAAGTGAATTCGAGGTTTGCATGACACTTCGGAATGAGTATTATAACTTATCACGAAACATAGAAATGAGATGCGATATCGCGATCTAAGAAGCATCAGAACTCTATTGCTACGATACGTAGGCATCTGCAAACGCTATGCCCTAGCAAGGAATAGTTGCACTTACATTCTTTTGAAGTGAATACGAGGTATACATGACACTTCGCAATGAATATTATACCTTATCATGTAACATAAAAGTGAAATGCGATATCGCGTCTAAAGAAGCATTAGCACCCTATTGCCTCGACGCGTAGACATCTGCAGACGCTATTTCCTAGCATAGAAGTGTCGCATTTACATTCTTTTGAAGTGAATACGAGGTGTACATGACACTTACCAATGAATATTATATATTATAATGAAACATAGAAATGAGATGCGATATCTCATTTTAATAAGCATTAGAACTATATTGATTCGATACGTAGATATCTGCAAACGCTATTTCCTAGCAAGCATGTGTCGCAATTACATTCATTTGATGTGTATTCGCGGTATACATAACACTTCACAATGAATATTATATCTTATCGCGAAACATAGAAATGACATGCAAAATCGCGATTTAAAAAGCATTAGAATTCTCTTGCTTCGACACGTATACATCTGCAAACGCTACGTCCTAGCAAGGAAGTGTCGCAATTACATTCTTAGACGTGAATACGAGGTATACATGACACTTCGCAATGAATATTATATCTTATAATGAAACATAGGAATGAAATGCGATATCTCGTTTTAAGAAGCATTAGAGCTCTATTTCTTCGATACGTAGACATCTGCAAACGCTACTTCCTGGCAAGGAAGTGTCGCATTTACATTCTTTAGAAGTGAATATGAGGTATACATGACACTTCGCAATGAATATTATATCTTATAATGAAACATAGAAATGTGATGCGATATCTCATTTTAAGAAGCATTAGAGCTCTATTGCTTCGATGCGTAGACATCTGCAAACGCTACGTCCTAGCAAGGAAGTGTCGCATTTACATTCTTTTGAAGTGAATACGAGGTATACATGACACATCGCAATGAATATTACGTCTTATCCTGAAACATATAAATGCGATGCGATATCTCGTTTTAAGAAGCATTAGAACACTATTGCTTGGATGCGTAGACATCTGTCAACGCTATTTCCTTGCAAGGAAGTGCCGCATTTACATTCATCTGAAGCGAATACGAGGTATACATCACACACCACAATGCATTTTATATCTTATCATGACCCATAGAAATGAGATGCGATATCGCGATTTAAGAAGCATTAGTACTCTATTACTACGATACGTAGAGATCTGGAAACGCTATCTCCTAGAAAGGAAGTGTCGCAGTTACATTCTTTTGAACTGAAAACGAGGTATACATGACACTTCGCAATGAATATTATATCTTATCATGAAACATAGAAATTAGGAGCGATATCGCTATTTAAGAAGCATTAGAATCCTATTGCTTCGATACGTGGACATCTGCATACGCTACTTCCTGGCAAGGAAGTGTCGCATTTACATTCTTTTGATGTGAATACGAGGTATACATGACACTTCGCAATGAATATTATATCTTATCAGGAAACATATAAATGAGATGCGATATCGCGATTTAAGTAGCATTAGAATTGTATTGCTACGATATGTAGGCAACCGCAAACGCTATTTCCTAGAATAGAATAGTCGGACTTACATTCATTTGAAGTGAATACGAGGTATACATGACACTTCGCAATGTGTGTTATATCTTATCACGAAACATATAAATGAGATGCGATATCGCGTTTTAAGAAGCATTAGAGCTCTATTGCCTCGATGCGGAGACATCTGCAAACGCTAGTTCCTAGCATGGAAATGTCGCATTTACATTCATTTGAAGTGAATTCGAGGTTTGCATAACACTTCGGAATGAATATTATAACTTATCAAGAAACATAGAAATGAGATGCGATATCGCGATCTAAGAAGCATTAGAACTCTATTGCTACGATACGCAGGCATTTGCAAACGCTATTTCCTTGCAAGGAATAGTCGCATTTACATTCGTTTGGAGTGAATACGAGGTATACATGACACTTCGCAATGAACATTATATCTTATCATGTAACATAAAAGTGAAATGCGATATCGCGTCTTAAGAAGCATTAGAACCCTATTGCCTCGATGCGGAGTTATCTGCAAACGCTAGTTCCTAGCATGGAAATGTCGCATTTACATTCATTTGAAGTGAATACGAGGTGTACATGACACTTCGCTATGAATATTATATCTAATCACGAAACATAGAAATGGGATGCGATATCGCGATTTAAGTAGCATTAGAGCTCTATTGCTACGATACGTACACATCTGAATACGCTATTTCCTAGCAAGGAAGTGTCGCATTTACATTCGTTTGGAGTGAATGCGAGGTATACATGACACTTCGCAATGAACATTATATCTTATCATGTAACATAAAAGTGAACTGCGATATCGGGTCTTAAGAAGCATTAGAACCCTATTGCCTCGATGCGGAGTTATCTGCAAACGCTATTTCCTAGCATGGAAGTGTCGCACTTACATTCTTTTGAAGTGAATACGAGGTATACATGACACTTCGCAATGAATATTATATCTTATCACGAAACATAGAAGTGAGATGCGATATCGCGTTTTAAGAAGCATTAGAACTCTATAGCCTCGACGCGTAGACATCTGAATACGCTCTCTCCTAGCATGGAAGTGTCGCATATACATTCTTTTGGAGCGAATACGAGGTGTACATGACACTTCGCAATGAATATTATGACTTATCACGAAACATAGAAATGAGATTCGATATCGTGATTTAAGTAGCATGAGAACTCGATGGCCTCGATGCGGAGACATCTGCAAACGCTATTTCCTAGCATGGAAGTGTCGCTCTTACATTCTATTGAAGTGAGTACGCGGTATAAATGACACTTTGCAATGAATATTATATCTTATCAGGAATCATATAAATGAGATGCGATACCGCGATTTAAGTAGCATTAGAACTCCATTGCTACGATACGTATATATCTTCAATCACTATTTCTTAGCAAGCAATAGTCGCATTTACATTCTTTTGAAGTGAATACGAGGTATACATGACACTTCGCAATGATCATTATATCCTATCATGTAACATAGAAATGTGATGCGATATCGCGATCTAAGAAGCATTAGAACTCTATTGCTACGATACGTAGGCATCTGCAAACGCCATGCCCTAGCAAGGAATAGTCGCATTTGCATTCTTTTGAAGTGAATACGAGGTATACATGACACTTCGCAATGAATATTATATCTTATCAGGAAACATATAAGTGAGATGCGATATCGCGATTTAAGTAGCATTAGAATTCTATTGCTACGATATGTAGGCAACCGCAAACGCTATTTCCTATAATAGAATAGTCGGATTTACATTCATTTGAAGTGAATACGAGGTATACATGACACTTCGCAATGAGTGTTATATCTTATCACGAAACATATAAATGAGATGCGATATCGCGTTTTAAGAAGCATTAGAGCTCTATTGCCTCGATGCGGAGACATCTGCAAACGCTAGTTCCTAGCATGGAAATGTCGCATTTACATTCATTTGAAGTGAATTCGAGGTTTGCATAACACTTCGGAATGAATATTATAACTTATCAAGAAACATAGAAATGAGATGCGATATCGCGATCTAAGAAGCATTAGAACTCTATTGCTACGATACGCAGGCATTTGCAAACGCTATTTCCTTGCAAGGAATAGTCGCATTTACATTCGTTTGGAGTGAATACGACGTATACATGACACTTCGCAATGAACATTATATCTTATCATGTAACATAAAAGTGAAATGCGATATCGCGTCTTAAGAAGCATTAGAACCCTATTGCCTCGATGCGGAGTTATCTGCAAACGCTAGTTCCTAGCATGGAAGTGTCGCATTTACATTCTTTTGAAGTGAATACGAGGTGTACATGACACTTCGCAATGAATATTATATCTAATCACGAAACATAGAAATGAGATGCGATATCGCGATTTAAGTAGCATTAGAATTCTATTGCTACGATACGTACACATCTGAATACGCTATTTCCTAGCAAGGAAGTGTCGCATTTACATTCGTTTGGAGTGAATGCGAGGTATACATGACACTTCGCAATGAACATTATATCTTATCATGTAACATAAAAGTGAACTGCGATATCGCGTCTTAAGAAGCATTAGAACCCTATTGCCTCGATGCGGAGTTATCTGCAAACGCTATTTCCTAGCATGGAAGTGTCGCACTTACAGTCTTTTGAAGTGAATACGAGGTATACATGACACTTCGCAATGAACATTATGTCCTATCATGTAACGTAGAAATGAGATGCGATATCGCGATCTAAGAAGCATTAGAACTGTATTGCTACGATACGTAGGCATCTGCAAACGCTATGCCCTAGCAAGGAATAGTCGCATTTACATTCTTTTGAAGTGAATACGAGGTATACATGACACTTCGCAATGAATATTGTATCTTATCACGAAACATAGAAGTGAGATGCGATATCGCGTTTTAAGAAGCATTAGAACTCTATAGCCTCGACGCGTAGACATCTGCATACGCTCTTTCCTAGCATGGAAGTGTCGCATATACATTCTTTTGGAGTGAATACGAGGTGTACATGACACTTCGCAATGAATATTATGACTTATCACGAAACATAGAAATGAGATTCGATATCGTGATTTAAGTAGCATTAGAACTCGATGGCCTCGATGCGGAGACATCTGCAAACGCTATTTCCTAGCATGGAAGTGTCGCTCTTACATTCTTTTGAAGTGAGTACGCGGTATACATGACACTTTGCAATGAATATTATATCTTATCAGGAATCATATAAATGAGATGCGATACCGCGATTTAAGTAGCATTAGAACTCCATTGCTACGATACGTATATATCTTCAATCACTACTTCCTAGCAAGCAATAGTCGCATTTACATTCTTTTGTAGTGAATACGAGGTATACATGACACTTCGCAATGAATATTATATCTTATCATGAAACATAGAAGTGAGATGCGATATCGCGTTTTAAGAAGCACTAGAACTCTATTTCTACGATACGTAGGCATCTGCAAACGCTATGCCCTAGCAAGGTATAGTCGCATTTAAATTCTTTTGAAGTGAATACGAGGTATACATGACACTTCGCAATGAATATTATATCTTATCATGAAACATAGATATGAGATGCGATATCGCGTTTTAAGAAACATTAGAACTCTATGGCCTCGATGCGGAGACATCTGCGAACGCTATTTCCTAGCATGGAAGTGTCGCACTTGCTTTCTTTTGAAGTGAATACGAGGTATACATGACACTTCCCAATGAATATTATATCTTATCACAACACATATAGGTGAGATGCGATATCGCGATTTAAGTAACATTAGAACTCTATTGCTACGATACGTGGACATCTGCAAACGCTATTTCCTAGCAAGCAATAGTCGCATTTACTTTCTTTTGAATTGAATACGAGGTGTACATGACACTTCGCAATGAAAATTGTACCTTATCATGAAACATAGAAGTGAGATGCGACATCTCGTTTTAAGAAGCATTAGAACTCTCTTGCTATGATTCGTAGACATCTGCAAACATCATTTCCTAGCATGGAAGTGTCGCATTTACATTCTTTTGTAGTGAATGCAAGGTGTACATGACACTTCGCAATGAATATTATGTCTTTTCACGAAACATAGAAATGAGATGCGATATCGCATTTAAAGAAGCATTAGAACTCTATGGCCTCGATGCGGAGATATCAGCAAACGCTATTTCCTAGCATGGAAGTGTCGCACTTACATTCTTTTGAAGTGGATACGAGGTATACATGACACTTCGCAATGAGTGTTATATCTTATCACGAAGCATATAAATGAGATGCGATATCGCGTTTTAAGAAGCATTAGAGCTCTATTGCCTCGATGCGGAGACATCTGCAAACGCTAGTTCCTAGCATGGAAATGTCGCATTTACATTCATTTGTAGTGAATTCGAGGTTTACATAACACTTCGGAATGAATATTATAACTTATCAAGATACATAGAAATGAGATGCGATATCGCGATCTAAGAAGCATTAGAACTCTATTGCTACGATACGCAGGCATTTGCAAACGCTATTTCCTTGCAAGCAATAGTCGCATTTACATTCGTTTGGAGTGAATACGAGGTATACATGACACTTCGCAATGAACATTATATCTTATCATGTAACATAAAAGTGAAATGCGATATCGCGTCTTAAGAAGCGTTAGAACCCTATTGCCTCGATGCGGAGTTATCTGCAAAAGCTAGTTCCTAGCATCGAAATGTCGCATTTACATTCATTTGAAGTGAATACGAGGTGTACATGACACTTCGATATGAATATTATATCTAATCACGAAACATAGAAATGGGATGCGATATCGCGATTTAAGTAGCATTAGAGCTCTATTGCTACGATACGTACACATCTGAATACGCTATTTCCTAGCAAGCAATAGTCGCATTTACATTCTTTTGAAGTGAATTCGAGGTTTGCATGACACTTCGGAATGAGTATTATAACTTATCACGAAACATAGAAATGAGATGCGATATCGCGATCTAAGAAGCATTAGAACTCTATTGCTACGATACGTAGGCATCTGCAAACGCTATGCCCTAGCAAGGAATAGTCGCACTTACATTCTTTTGAAGTGAATACGAGGTATACATGACACTTCGCAATGAATATTATACCTTATCATGTAACATAAAAGTGAAATGCGATATCGCGTCTAAAGAAGCATTAGAACCCTATTGCCTCGACGCGTAGACATCTGCAGACGCTATTTCCTAGCATAGAAGTGTCGCATATACATTCCTTTGAAGTGAATACGAGGTGTACATGACACTTCGCAATGAATATTATATCTAATCACGAAACATAGAAATGAGATGCGATATCGCGATTTAAGTAGCATTAGAATTCTATTGCTACGATACGTACACTTCTGAATACGCTATTTCCTAGCAAGGAAGTGTCGCATTTACATTCGTTTGGAGTGAATACGAGGTATACATGACACTTCGCAATGAACATTATATCTTATCATGTAACATAAAAGTGAAATGCGGTATCGCGTCTTAAGAAGCATTAGAACCCTATTGCCTCGATGCGGAGTTATCTGCAAACGCTATTTCCTAGCATGGAAGTGTCGCACTTACAGTCTTTTGAAGTGAATACGAGGTATACATGACACTTCGCAATGAACATTATATCCTATCATGTAACATAGAAATGAGATGCGATATCGCGATCTAAGAAGCATTAGAACTCTATTGCTACGATACGTAGGCATCTGCAAACGCTATGCCCTAGCAAGGAATAGTCGCATTTACATTCTTTTGAAGTGAATACGAGGTATACATGACACTTCGCAATGAACATTATATCTTATCATGTAACATAAAAGTGAAATGCGGTATCGCGTCTTAAGAAGCATTAGAACCCTATTGCCTCGATGCGGAGTTATCTGCAAACGCTATTTCCTAGCATGGAAGTGTCGCACTTACAGTCTTTTGAAGTGAATACGAGGTATACATGACACTTCGCAATGAACATTATATCCTATCATGTAACATAGAAATGAGATGCGATATCGCGATCTAAGAAGCATTAGAACTCTATTGCTACGATACGTAGGCATCTGCAAACGCTATGCCCTAGCAAGGAATAGTCGCATTTACATTCTTTTGAAGTGAATACGAGGTATACATGACACTTCGCAATGAATATTATATCTTATCACGAAACATAGAAGTGAGATGCGATATCGCGTTTTAAGAAGCATTAGAACTCTATTTCCTCGACGCGTAGACATTTGCATACGCTCTTTCCTAGCATGGAAGTGTCGCATATACATTCTTTTGGAGTGAATACGAGGTGTACATGACACTTCGCAATGAATATTACATCTTATCACGAAACATATAAATGAGATTCGATATCGTGATTTAAGTAGCATTGGAACTCGATGGCCTCGATGCGGAGACATCTGCAAACGCTATTTCCTAGCATGGAAGTGTCGCTCTTACATTCTTTTGAAGTGAATACGCGGTATACATGACACTTCGCAATGAATATTATGACTTATCACGAAACATAGAAATGAGATGCGATACCGCGATCTAAGAAGCATTAGAACTCTATTGCTACGATACGTAGGCATCTGCAAACGCCATTTCCTAGCATGGAAGTGTCGCATTTACGTTCTTTTGTAGTGAATGCAAGGTGTACATGACACTTCGCAATGAATATTATGTCTTTTCACGAAACATAGAAATGAGATGCGATATCGCATTTAAAGAAGCATTCGAACTCTATTGCCTCGATGCGGAGATATCTGCAAAGGCTATTTCCTAGCATGGAAATGTCGCTTTTAGATTCTTTTGAATTGAATTCGAGGTATTCATGACACTTCGGAATGAATATTATTACTTATCACGAAACATGGAAGTGAGATGCGATATCGCGATATAAGAAGCATTAGAACTCTATTGCTACGGTACGTAGGCACCTGCAAACGCTATTTCCTAGCAAGGAATAGTCGCATTTACATTCTTTTGAAGTGAATACGAGGTATACATGACACTTCGCAATGAATATTATATCTTATCACGAAACATAGAAATGAGATGCGATATCGCGATTTACGTAGCATTAGAATTCTATTGCTACGATACGTAGACATCTGAATACGCTATTTCCTAGCAAGGAAGTGTCGCATTTACATTCGTTTGAAGTGAATACTAGGTATACATGACACTTATAAATGAATATTATATCTTATCATGAAACATAGAAGAGAGATGCGATATCGCGTTTTAAGAAGCATTAGAAATCTATGGCCTCGATGCGGAGACATCTACAAACGCTACTTCCTAGTATGGAAGTGTCGCCAGTTACATTCGTTTGGAGAGAATACGAGGTATACATGGCACTTCGCAATGAATATTATATCTTATCATGAAACATAGATGAGAGATGCGATATCGCGTTTTAAGAAGCATTAGAACCCTATTGCCTCGATGCGGAGATATCTGCACAGGCTATTTCCTAGCATGGAAATGTCGCACTTAGATTCTTTTGAAGTGAATTCGAGGTATACATGACACTTCGGAATGAATATTATAACTCATCACGAAGCATGGAAATGAGATGTGATATCGCGGTCTAAGAAGCATTAGAATTATATTGCTACGACACGTAGGCATCTGCAAACGCTATTTCCTAGCAAGGAATAGCCGCATTTACATTCTTTTGAGGTGAATACGTGGTATACATGACACTTCGCAATGAATATTATATCTTATCATGAAACATAGAAGTGAGATTCGATATCGCGTTTTAAGAAGCAAAAGAACACTATTGCCTCGACGCTTATACATTTGCAGACGCTATTTCCTAGCATGGAAGTGTAACATTTACATCCTTTTGAAGTGAATACAAGGTGTACATGACACTTCGCAATGAATATTATATCTTATCACGCACCGCAGAAATGAGTTGCGATATCGCGATTTAAGTAGCATTAGAACTCCATTGCTACGATATTTAGTCATCTGAATACGCTAATTCCTAGCAAAGAAGATTCGCATTTACATTCGTTTGGAGTGAATGCGAGGTATACATGACACTTCGCAATAAATATTATATCTTATCACGAAACATAGAAATGAAATGCGACATCTCGTTTTAAGAAGCATTAGGACTCTTTTTCTACGATACGTAGATATCTGCAAACGCTATTTCCTAGGATGGAAACGTCGCATTTACATTCTTTTGAAGTGAATACGAGGTATTCATGACACTTCGCAAAGAATATTTATATCTTATCACGAAACATACAAATGAGATGCGATATCTCGTTCTAAGAAGCATTAGAGCTCTATTTCTTCGATACGTAGACATCTGCAAACGCTACTTCCTGGCAAGGAAGTGTCGCATTTACATTCTTTAGAAGTGTATATGAGGTATACATGACACTTCGCAATGAATATTATATCTTATAATGAAACATAGAAATGTGATGCGATATCTCATTTTAAGAAGCATTAGAGCTCTATTGCTTCGATGCGTAGACATCTGCAAACGCTACTTCCTAGCAAGGAAGTGTCGCATTTACTTTCTTTTGAAGTGAAGAGGAGGTGTACATGACACTTCGCAATGAATATTATACCTTATCATGAAACATAGAAGTGAGATGCGAAATCGCGTTTTAAGCAGTATTAGAACACCATTGCTACGATACGTAGACATCTGCAAACGCTATTTCCTAGCAAGCAATAGTCGCATTTACATTCTTTTGAAGTGAATACGAGGTATACATGACACTTCGCTATGAATATTATATCTTATCATGAAACACAGAAGAGAGATGCGATATCGCGTTTTAAGAAGCATTAGAACCCAATGGCCTCGATGCGGAGACATCTGCAAACGCTATTTCCTAGCATGGAAGTTTCGCACTTACATTCTTTTGAAGCGAATACGAGGTATACATGACACTTCGCAATGAATATTATATCTTATCACGAAACATATATGTGAGATGCGATATTGCGATTTAAGTAGCATTGGAACTCTATTGCTACGATACGTAGACATCTGAATGCGCTATTTCCTAGCAAGGAAATGTCGCACTAAATTCGTTTGAGTGAATACGAGGTATACATGACGCCTCGCAATCAATATTATATCTTATCATGAAGCATAGAAATGAGATGCGATATCCCGTTTTGAGAAGCATTAGAACTCTATTACTACGATACGTAGACATCTGCAAACGCTATTTCCTAGGATGGAAGTGTCGCATTTACATTCTTTTGAAGTGAATTCGAGGTATACATGACACTTCGGAATGAATATTATAACTTATCACGAAACATAGTAATGAGATGCGATATCGCGGTTTAAGTAGCATTAGAAATCTATTGCTACGATACGTACACATCTGAATACGCTATTTCCTAGCAAGGATGTGTCGCATTTACATTCGTTTGGAGTGAATACGAGGTATGCATGACACTTCGCAATGAACATTATATCTTATCATGTAACATAAAAGTGAAATGCGATATCGCGTCTTAAGAAGCATTAGAACCATATTGCCTCGATGCGGAGTTATCTGCAAACGCTAGTTCCTAGCATGGAAATGTCGCATTTACGTTCTTTTGAAGTGAATACGAGGTGTACATGACACTTCGCAATGAATATTATATCTAGTCACGAAACATAGTAATGAGATACGATATCGCGATTTAAGTAGCATTAGAACTCTATTGCTACGATACGTACACATCTGAATACGCTATTTCCTAGCAAGGAAGTGTCGCATTTACATTCTTTTGAAGTGAATAGGAGTTATACATGACACTTCGCAATGAATATTATACCTTATCATGAAACATAGAAGTGAGATGCGATATCGCGTTTTAAGAAGCATTAGAACTCTATTGCTTGGATACGTAGACATCTGCAAACGCTATTTCCTAGCAAGGAAGTGTCGCATTTACATTCTTTTGAAGTGAATACGAGGTATACATGACATTTCGCAATGGATATTATGTCTTATCAGGAAACATAGAAATAAGATGCGACTTCTCGTTTTAAGAAGCATTAGGACTCTATTGCTACGATACGTAGACATCTGCAAACGCTATTTCCTAGAAAGGAAGTGTCGCATTTACTTTCTTTTGAAGTGAAGAGGAGGTTTACATGACACTTCGCAATGAATATTATACCTTATCATGAAACATAGAAGTGAGATGCGAAATCGCGTTTTAAGCAGTATTAGAACTCTATTGCTACGATACGTAGAAATCTGCAAATGCTATTTCCTGGCAAGGAAGTGTCGCATTTACATTCTTTTGAAGTGAATACGAGGTATACATGACATTTCGCAATGTATATTATGTCTTATCATGAAACATAGAAATAAGATGCGACATCACGTTTTAAGAAGCATTAGAACTCTATTGCTTCGACACGTAGACATTTACAAACGCTATTACCTAGCAAGGATGTGTCGCATTTACATTCTTTAGATGTGAATTCGAGAAATACATGACACTTCGCAATGAATATTATACCTTATCGTGAAGCATAGATGTGAGATGGGAAATCGCGTTTTAAGCAGTATTAGAACACCATTGCTACGATACGTAGACATCTGCAAACGCTATTTCCTAGCAAGCAATAGTCGCATTTACATTCTTTTGAAGTGAATACGAGGTATACATGACACTTCGCTATGAACATTATATCTTATCATGAAACACATAAGAGAGATGCGATATCGCGTTTTAAGAAGCATTAGAACCCAATGGCCTCGATGCGGAGACATCTGCAAACGCTATTTCCTAGCATGGAAGTGTCGCATTTACATTCGATTGGAGTGAATACGAGGTTTAGATGACACTTCGCGATGAAAATTATATCTTATCAGGAAACATAGAAATGAAAAGCGACATCTCGTTTTAAGAAGCATTAGGACTCTTTTGCTACGATACGTAGACATCTGCAAACGCTATTTCCTAGGATGGAAACGTCGAAATTACATTCTTTTGAAGTGAATACGAGGTGTACATGACACTTCGCAATGAATATTATATCTAATCACGAAACATAGAAATGAGATGCGATATCGCGATCTAAGAAGCATTAGAACTCTATTGCTACGATACGTAGCCATCTGCAAACGCTATGCCCTAGCAAGGAATAGTCGCATTTACATTCCTTTTATGTGAATACGAGGTATACATGACACTTCGCAATGAATATTATATCTTATAATGAAACATAGGAGTGAGATGCGATATCGCGTTTTAAGAAGCATTAGAAATCTATTGCCCCGACGCATAGACATCTGCAGACGCAATTTCCTAGCATGGAAGTGTCGCACTTACATTCTTTTGAAGTGAATACGAAGTATACATGACACTTCGCAATGTATATTATATCTTATCATGAAAAATAGAAGAGAGAAGCGATACCGCGTTTTAAGAAGCATTAGAACTCTATGGCATCGGTGAGGAAACATCTGCAAACGCTATTTCCTAGCATGGAAGTGTCGGACTTACATTCTTTTGAAGTGAATACGAGGTATACATGACACTTCGCAGTGATCATTATATCCTATCATGTAACATAGAAATGAGATGCGATATCGCGGTTTAAGTAGCATTAGAACTCTATTGCTACGATACGTAGGCATCTGCAAACGCTATTTCCTAGGAAGGAATAGTCGCATTTACATTCGTTTGAAGTGAATTCGAGGTATACATGACACTTCGGAATGAATACTATAACTTATCACGAAACATATAAATGAGATGCGATATCGCAATCTAAGAAGCATTAGAACCCTATTGCTACGATACGTAGGCATCTGCAAACGCTATTTCCTAGGAAGGAAGTGTCGCATTTACATTCGGTTGGAGTGAATATGAGGTATACATGACACTTCGCAATGAATATTATATCTTATCACCAAGCATAGAAATGAAATGTGACATCTCGTTTTAAGAAGCATTAGGACTCTTTTGCTACGATACGTAGACATCTGCAAACGCTATTTCCTAGCAAGCAATAGTCGCATTTACATTCTTTTCAAGTGAACACGAGGTATACATGACACTTCGCAATGAATATTATATCTTATCATGAAACATAGAAGAGAGATGCGATATCGCGTTTTAAGAAGCATTAGAACTCTATGACCTCGGTGCGGAGACATCTGCAAACGCTATTTCATAGCAAGCAATTGTCGCATTTACATTCTTTTGATGAGAATACGAGGTATACATTACACTTCGCAATGAATATTATATCTTATCATGAAACATAGAAGAGGGATGCTACATCGCGTTGTAAGAAGCATTAGAACTCTATGGCCTCGATGCGGAGACATCTGCAAACGCTATTTCCTAGCATGGAAGTGTCGCACTTACATTCTTTTGAAGTGAATACGAGGTATACATGACACTTCGCAATGAATACTATATCTTATCACGAAACATATAAATGAGATGCTATATCGCGATTTAAGTAGCATTAGAACTCTATTGCTACGATACGTGGACATCTGCAAACGCTATTACCTAGCAAGCAATAGTCGCATTTACCCTTTTTTTGAATTGAATACGAGGTGTACATGACACTTCGCAATGAATATTATATCTTATCACGAAACATAGAAATGAGATGCGATATCGCGATTTAAGTAGCATTAGGAACCATTTGGTACGATACGTAGACATCTGCAAACGCTATTTCTTAGCAAGGAATAGTCGCACTTACATTCTTTTGAAGTGAATTCGAGGTTTACATGACACTTCGGAATGAATATTATGACTTATCACGAAACATAGAAATGAGATGCGATATCGCGATCTAAGAAGCATTAGAACTCTATTGCTACGATACGTAGGCATCTGCAAACGCTATGCCCTAGCAAGGAATAGTCGCACTTGCATTCTTTTGAAGCGAATACGAGGTATACATGACACTTCACAATAAATATTACATCTTATCACGAAACATATAAATGAGATTCGATATCGTGATTTAAGTAGCATTAGAACACTATTGCTACGATACATAGACATCTGCAAACGCTATTTCCTAGCAAGCAATAGTCGCATTTACATTCTTTTGAAGTGAATATGAGGTATACATGACACTTCGCAATGAATATTATATCTTATCACGAAACATAGAAAATAAATGCGATATCGCGATTTAAGTAGCATTAGAACTCTATTGCTACGATACGTAGGCTTCTGCAAACGCTATTTCCTAGGAAGGAAGTGTCGCATTTTCATTCGGTTGGAGTGAATATGAGGTATACATGACACTTCGCAATGAATATTATATCTTATCAGGAAACATATAAATGAGATGCGATACCGCGATTTAAGTAGCATTAGAAATCCATTGCTACGATACGTATATATCTTCAAACACTACATCCTAGCAAGCAATAGTCGCATTTACATTCTTTTGTAGTGAATACGAGGTATACATGACACTGCGCAATGAATATTATATCTTATCACGAAACATATAGATGAGATGCGATATCGCGTTTTGAGAAGCATTAGAACTCTATTGCTACGATACGTAGACATTATATCTTATCATGAAGCATAGAATTGAGATGCGATATCGCGTTTTGAGAAGCATTAGAACTCTATTGCTACGATACGTAGACATTTGCAAACGCTATTTCCTAGCAAGGAAGATTCGCATTTACATTCTTTTGAAGCGAATACGAGGTATACATGACACTTCGCAATGAATATTATATCTTATCACGAAACATAGAAATGAAATGCGATATCGCGATTTAAGTAGTATTAGAACTCTATTGCTACGATACGTAGGCTTCTGCAAACGCTATTTCCTAGGAAGGAAGTGTCGCATTTTCATTCGGTTGGAGTGAATATGAGGTATACATGACACTTCACAATGAATATTATATCTTATCAGGAAACATATAAATGAGATGCGATACCGCGATTTAAGTAGCATTAGAAATCCATTGCTACGATACGTATATATCTTCAAACACTACATCCTAGCAAGCAATAGTCGCATTTACATTCTTTTGTAGTGAATACGAGGTATACATGACACTGCGCAATGAATATTATATCTTATCACGAAACATATAGATGAGATGCGATATCGCGTTTTGAGAAGCATTAGAACTCTATTGCTACGATACGTAGACATTATATCTTATCATGAAGCATAGAATTGAGATGCGATATCGCGTTTTGAGAAGCATTAGAACTCTATTGCTACGATACGTAGACATTTGCAAACGCTATTTCCTAGCAAGGAAGATTCGCATTTACATTCTTTTGAAGCGAATACGAGGTATACATGACACTCCGCAATGAATATTATATCTTATCACGAAACATAGAAACGATATGCGATATCCCGTTTGTAGAAGCATTAGAACTCTACTGCTTCGATACGTAGACATCTGGGAACGCTATTTCCTAGCAAGGAAGTGTCGCATTTACATTCTTTTGAAGTGAATGCGAGGTATACATGACACTTCGCAATAAATATTATATTTTATCATGAAACATAGAAGTGAGATGCGATATCGCGTTTTGAGATGAATTAGAACTCTATCGCTACGATACGTAGACATCTGCAAACGCTATTACCTAGCATGGAAGTGTCGCATTTACATTATTTTGAAGTGAATACGAGATATACATGACACTTCGCAATAAGTATTATATCTTATCATGAAACATAGGAATGAGATGCGATATCGCGTTTTGAGAAGCATTAGATCTCTATTGCTAATATACGTTGACATCTGCAAACGCTATTTCCTTGCATGGATGTGTCGCATTTACATTCTTGTGATGTGAGTACGAGGTATAAATGACACTCCACAATGAATATTATATCTTATTACGAAACATAGAAATGAAATGCGACATCCCGTTTTAAGAAGCATTAGAACTCTATCACTACGATTCGTAGACATCTGCAAACGCTATATCCTAGCATGGAAGTTTCGCATTTACATTCTTTTGAAGTGAATACGAGGTATACATGACACTTCGCAATGAATATTATATCTTATCACGAAACATAGAAATGAGATGCGATATCGCGATTTAAGTAGCATTAGGAACCATTTTCTACGATACGTAGACATCTGCAAACGCTATTTCTTAGCAAGGAATAGTCGCACTTACATTCTTTTGAAGTGAATTCGAGGTTTACATGACACTTCGGAATGAATATTATGACTTATCACGAAACATAGAAATGAGATGCGATATCGCGATCTAAGAAGCATTAGAACTCTATTGCTACGATACGTAGGCATCTGCAAACGCTATGCCCTAGCAAGGAATAGTCGCACTTGCATTCTTTTGAAGCGAATACGAGGTATACATGACACTTCACAATAAATAATACATCTTATCACGAAACATATAAATGAGATTCGATATCGTGATTTAAGTAGCATTAGAACACTATTGCTACGATACATAGACATCTGCAAACGCTATTTCCTAGCAAGCAATAGTCGCATTTACATTCTTTTGAAGTGAATATGAGGTATACATGACACTTCGCAATGAATATTATATCTTATCACGAAACATAGAAATGAAATGCGATATCGCGATTTAAGTAGCATTAGAACTCTATTGCTACGATACGTAGGCATCTGCAAACGCTATTTCCTAGGAAGGAAGTGTAGCATTTTCATTCGGTTGGAGTGAATATGAGATATACATGACACTTCGCAATGAATATTATATCTTATCAGGAAACATATAAATGAGATGCGATACCGCGATTTAAGTAGCATTAGAAATCCATTGCTACGATACGTATATATCTTCAAACACTACATCCTAGCAAGCAATAGTCGCATTTACATTCTTTTGAAGTGAATACGAGGTATACATGACACTGCGCAATGAATATTATATCTTATCACGAAACATATAGATGAGATGCGATATCGCGTTTTGAGAAGTATTAGAACTCTATTGCTACGATACGTAGACATTATATCTTATCATGAAGCATAGAATTGAGATGCGATATCGCGTTTTGAGAAGCATTAGAACTCTATTGCTACGATACGTAGACATTTGCAAGCGCTATTTCCTAGCAAGTAAGATTCGCATTTACATTCTTTTGAAGCGAATACGAGGTATACATGGCACTTCGCAATGAATATTATATCTTATCACGAAACATAGAAATGATATGCGATATCCCGTTTATAGAAGCATTAGAACTCTACTGCTTCGATACGTAGACATCTGGGAACGCTATTTCCTAGCAAGGAAGTGTCGCATTTACATTCTTTTGAAGTGAATGCGAGGTATACATGACACTTCGCAATAAATATTATATTTTATCATGAAACATAGAAGTGAGATGCGATATCGCGTTTTGAGATGAATTAGAATTCTATTGCTACGATACGTAGACATCTGCAAACGCTATTACCTAGCATGGAAGTGTCGCATTTACATTATTTTGAAGTGAATACGAGATATACATGACACTTCAAAATAATGTAAAGTGAATACGAGATATACATGACACTTCGCAATAAGTATTATATCTTATCATGAAACATAGGAATGAGATGCGATATCGCGTTTTGAGAAGCATTAGATCTCTATTGCTAATATACGTTGACATCTGCAAACGCTATTTCCTTGCATGGATGTGTCGCATTTACATTCTTGTGATGTGAGTACGAGGTATACATGAGACACTTCGCAATGAATATTATATCTGATCATGAAACATAGAAGTGAGATGCGATATCGCGTTTTAAGAAGCATTAGTACCCTATTGCTTCGATACGTAGACATCTGCAAGCAATATTTCCTAGCTACGAAGTGTCGCATTTACATTCTTTTGAAGTGAATACGAGGTATACATAACAATCCAAAATGGATATTATACCTTATCACGAAACATAGAAATGAGATTCGATATCGTGATTTAAGAAGCACAAGAACTCTATTGCTACGATACGTAGACATCTGCAAACAATATTTCCTAACAAGGAAGTGTCGCACTTACATCCTTTTGAAGTGAATACGAGGTATACATAACAGTCCACAGTGAATATTATATCTTATTACGAAACATAGAAATGAAACGCGACATCTCGTTTTAAGAAGCATCAGAACTCTATTGCTTCGATACGTAGACATCTGGAAACGTAATTTCCTAGAAAGGAAGTGTCGCATTTACATTCTCTTGAGAGGAATACGATGAATACATGACACTTCGCAATGAATATTATATCTTATGATGAAACATAGAAATGAGATGCGATATGGCGTTTCAAGAAGCATTAGAGCTCTATTTCTTCGATACGTAGATATCTGCAAACCTTATTTCCTAGCAAGGAAGTGTCGCATTTACATTCTTTTGAGGTGAATACGAGGTATCGCGTCCGGTGAAACTATTTTCCGTTGCTCCGGAGGCTTTACGGCACGAGCCTATTTTTCGGTAATTCGGTCCGCGGGAACGCGTTAAGACCGGGTCCGACAATTTCGGCTGACGCGACACTGGCGTAAACACACGCGATAATAAGGGAATGACCCTACCTTTCGATGATTTCGCTCTCGATTTGTACGTAGAAACGGCGTGGAGGATCTTTCGCCGGGATCGTAGCGGATTTCGTTCTGTTGGCTGCCACGGAAATCTCGATCAGTCGTCAGCGAAGAGGAGGACGGCGGTCGGAATTCAGCGATGATGCTGAATGTTGCAGAATCGGCGTGATGCAACGTGGTGTCTGGATCGGAAGCGTCGACGGTCGCTTCGGAAAGCGGCGTCTGGGCTGGTGCGAAGGCAGGTCGCTGGTATACGAGGACTCTCGGAACGCCCTCCAAATATTCACGCACATGTGATCGTATGAAATTCTTCCTACTCGCACGTCGCGTTCTTCGCAAACCGGAAGCACGATTCTTTCACCAGGTTTTTCTGTAGTTTCGACTAAGATCTGAAGGATAAGCGGCGGTCTCAACCTCACATAGCCGATTTCTATACTCCTTCAATTTGATGAAGATCAATCCCAGTTGTATGGAAGAACCCGTGGAAGAATTCGTAGTTAAATGTAATGTTAAAAGTAGAACTAGTATTATAAACACTTGATAAAATTAATAGATGTGGAAATATTAGACTTGCTAAAAGAACTTGTACTTGGATATAGTAACAGTAAAAATAAAATATATTCTAGGTTTAAAGTATACAAGAACTGGAATTATTCTAAGTCTAAGACTAAGTTAAAATGGAAATAGAAATACGATGCCTGAACCCCACATTGAGGTGGCTAACGATCTGGAACTAGAGGTTTCGACTCCTCGGTAGGAGATCTCGAGTCAGAGTGTGTGCTGTGGAGACGCGTCTCTGACCTCCTGGTTTCGCGGGGCGCTACGGTCGCGGACGCTCGAGGCGGAGAGCGCGCGGTCCAGCGAGTGGGGACCCGCGGCGCGTGGTGGGGCTAGCGGCGCATGCCGCTGGCCGGACGCATCTTACTTAGTGTAACTTAGATCTAGGAATTCCTATATATGCGTCATGATATGGTATGTATGTCCTAGCTTAGAAGTAATATATAGGTTCTAGCAGATCCTGTTCCCGGAATTAGAAAAGATCCCATTCAGGTGATGGGCTGCGCCTACGTCTTCCTGCAGGACGGAATCCTCGGTGCGAGGGAGATAGGGCTGCCCGTCCTTGGTGCGGACGGTACGTGCCGACACTGGTGCCCGGTACGAGCGAAACAGGTATACTCGGCGGTGCGAGTGAGGCAGCGGAACTCGGTGTGAGTGAGCGCGTGCAGGTATGCGCGCGCGAACACTTCCAGTTGCTGGTTCTGCAGGCGAGTTTGGCTGGTTGCATGACGTCACAAAATGCGACACTTCCTTTCTAGGAAATTACGTCCCCAGATATCTGTATCGAAGCTACAGAGTTCTAATTCTCCTAAAAACGCGATATCGCACCTCATCTCTATGTCTCATGATAAGATACAGTATTCATTGCGAGGTGTTATGTATTCCTCGTCTACACTTCAAATGAATGTAAATGCGACACTTCCTTTCTAGGGAATAGCGTCCCCAGATATCTACGTATCGTAGCAATAGAGTTCTAATGCTTCTTATAACGCGATATCGCATCTCATTTCTATATTTCATGAAAAGATATAACATTCATTGCGAATTGTCGTGTATACCACGTATTCACATCAAAAGAATGTAAATGCGACACTTCCGTGCTAGGAAATAGCGTCTCCAGATATCTGCGAATCGTAGCAATAGAGTTCCAATGCTTCTTAAAACTCGATATCGCATCTGATTTCTATATTTCATGATAAGGTATAATATCCATTGCGAAGTGTAACTTATTCCTCGTATTCACTTCAAATGAATGTAAATGTGACACTTCCTTCCTAGGAAATAGCGTTTGCAGATGTCTACGTATCGAAGTAATAGTGTACTAATGCTTCTTAAAGCGCGATATCGCGTCTCATTTCAATGTTTCATGATAAGATACAATATTCATTGCGAAGTGTCATGTATACCTCGTATTCACATCCAAAGAATGTAAAAGCGACACTTCCTTGCCATTAAATAGCGTTTGCAGATGTCTACGTATCGTAGCAATAGAGTTATGATGCTTATTAAATCGCGATGTCGCATCTCATTTCTATGTTTCATGATAAGGTATAATATTCATTGCGAAGTGTCACTTGTACCCCGTTTCACATCAAATGAATGTAAATGCGACACTTCTTTGCTAGGAAAAAGCGTTTGCAGATGTTTACGTATCGTAGCAATAGAGATCTAATGCTTCTTAATACGTGATGTCGCACCTCATTTCCCGGTTTCATGATGAGATATAATATTCATTGCGATGTGTCAAGTATACCTCGTACTCACTTCAAAGGAAAGTAAATGCGACACATCCATGCTAGGAAATAGCGTTTCCAGATGTCTAAGTATCGGAACAATAGAGTTCTAATGCTTCTTAAAACGAGATGTCGCATCTCATTTTTCTGTTTCATGATAAGATATAATATTGATTGCGAAGTGTCATGTATACCTCGTATTCACTTCAAAAGAATTTAAATGCGACTATTCCTTGCTAGAAAATAGCGTTTGCAGATGTCTACGTATCGTAGCAATAGAGTTCTTATGCGGCTTAAATCGCGATATCGCATCTCATTCCAATGTTTCGTGACAAGTTATAATATTCATTGCGATATGTCACGTATACCTCGTACTCACTTCAAACGAAAGTAAATGCGACACATCCATGCTAGGAAATAGCGTTTGCATATGTCTACGTACCGCAGCAATAGAGTTCTAATACTGCTTAAAACACGATATCGCATCTCACTTCTATGTTTCATGATAAGGTATAATATTCATTACGAAGTGTCAAGTACACCTCTTATTCACTTCAAAAGAATGTAAATGCGACACTTCCTTCCTAGGAAATAGCGTTTGCAGAGGTCTACGTATCGAAGCAACAGAGTTCTTATGCTTCTTAAGAAGCGACATCGCATCGCAGTTCTATGTTTCATGATAAGATATAATTATTCATTGCGAAGTGTTATGTATACCTCGTCTACATTTCCAAAGAATGTAAATACCACACATCCTTGCTAGGAAATATCGTTTCCAGATGCCTACATATCGTTGCAATAGAGTTGTAATGCTTCTTAAAACGCGATAACGCATTTCAGTTTTATGTTTCACGATAAGATATAATATTCATTGCGAAGTGTTACGTGTACCTCGAATACACATCAAAAAAATGTAAATGCCACATTTCCTTCCTAGGAAATAGCGTTTCCAGATTTCTACGTATCGAAGCAATGCAGTTCTAATGCTCCTTTAAACGCGATATAGCATCTCAATTCTATGGTTCATGATAAGTTATAATATTCACAGCGATGTGTTATGTATAACTCGTATACACTTCAAATGAATTTAAATGCCACACTTCCTTTCTAGGGAATAGTGTTATCAGATTTCTACGTATCGAAGATATAGGTTTGTAATGCTTCTTAAAACGCGACATCGCATCTCAATTCTATGTATCACGATAAGATATAATATTCATTGCGAATTGTTACGTATACTTCGAATACACTTCAAAGGAATGTAAATGCCACACTTCCCTGCCAGGAAATGCGTTTCCAGATGTCTACGTATCGAAGCAAAGGAGTTCCAATGCTTCTTCAAGCGCGATATCGCATCTCATTCCTATGTTTCATGATATGGTATAATATTAATTGCGATGTGTTATGTATACCTCGTCTACAATTCAAAAGAATATAAATGTCACACGTCCTTGCTAGGAAATGGCGTTTCCGGATGTCTTCGTGTCGAAGCAATAGAGTTCTAATGCATCGTAAAACGCGATATCGCATCTCATTTCTGTTTCTTGATAAGGTATAATATTCACTGCGAAATGTAATGTATACATCGTCTGAACATCAGATGAATATAAATGCCACACTTCCTTGCTAGGAGATGGCGTTTCCAGCTGTCTACGTCTCGAAGCCATAGAGTTCTAATGCTTCAGATAATGCGATATCGCATCTTATTTCTATGATTCATGGCAAGCTATAATATTCATTTCAAAGTGTTATGCATACAACTCGTAACACTTTAAATGAATGTAAATGCCGCACTCCCTTGCTAGGAAATAGCGTTTCCAGATGTCTACGTATCGATGCAATAGTGTTCTAAAGCTCCTTAAATCACGATATCTCATCTCATTACTATGTTTCATGGTAAGATATAATATTCATTGCGAAGTGTTTTGTATACCCCGTCCACACTCCAAAAGAATGTAAAGGCGACACTTCCATGCTAGGAAATAGCGTTTCCAAATGTCTACGTATCGAAGCAATAGAGTTGTAATGCTTCTTAAAACGCGATATCGCAGCTCTTTTCTATGTTTGATGGTGAGATATAATATTCATTACGAAGTGTTATGTATACCTCGTCTACGCTTCAAGAGAATGTAAATGCCACACTTCCTTGCTACGGAATAGCGTTTCTAGATGTCTACGCACCGAAGCAATAGATATCTAACTCTTTATAAAACGCGATATCGCATATAAGTTCTATGTCACATGATAAGATGTAATTTCACTGCAAGGCGTTATGTATATCTCCTCTACACTTCAAATGAATGTAAATGCATCACTTCCTTGCTACGGAATATCGTTTCTATATCTGAAGATTTAGAAGCAATAGAGTTCTAATGCTTCGTAAAACGCGGCTGCGCGTCTTACTTCTATATTTCATGATAAGATGTAATATTCATGGCATCGCGTTATGTTTATCTGCTTCTGCACATGAATTGAGTGTGAACCCTACACTTTCTTGCCCGGGGATAGCGTCTCTAGATGTCCAGGTGCCGAAGCATTTAATTTGTCATGCTTCATGCACCGCAATATCGCATTTCATATAAACAGTTCAAAGTAAGTTAGAAGGTGGTAAAGCTCCATGCATCGCATTATGCTTATCTGCTTCTGTGCTTTATAATGCTCTGGGATGTGAGAAGGTCCTCAACCATCCTTAACTCCCTAAAAAGAAGTCAAAAGTCCAGCGGCCCTGCAGGTGTGCCATGGGAGCGCGGCGTGCGAGGCGCTATGCAATTTAAATGATCAGGAGGATCCCCTCAGGGACAGCCAAGGGGGCGAGAAGAGGAAATCGCCGTAGTCCACTGATCGATAGACCCGAACAATACCGAAGCCTACAGCCCACTCCACCAAGGAGCCCCAAGGAGGATCCAGGAGACCCGAGGACCACCAGCGAATTCAAGGAACCTGAAGAAGAGAACGTGAGAGCTTATTCGCTTAAGCGTCCCATTTCTTGAGTCGCATATTGTATATTGTATCTTATATCGTGAAGCGAGTTATGATACCTGGTATTTTGCGGCGTGTTGCGTAGTTTCCCGTAGCCCTTGTTAGTTAAACCCACGTCGAGACCATAAATAAACATGCCGTGACTTCAGTATCTCGCGACCTGAGTGTATGTACTTGGCTAGGCGTAGTCGAGAGAAGGAGCATTTCGATGTTTCAAGGGTTGTTCCGCCCCAGGGTTCCTGGGGTCGTGTAGTCTATCCCTTTGCTACTTTCTGAGCATCTGGCGCCCAAGAAAAGTTGTACGTGAGCGGATACCTTGGAACGATAGTTCGCTTTAGATTAAAGTACGTTTACACCTTAAAGCATTTAGATAATTGACCCCTTCGAGCTTCCCTGACTTACTATATATAGGTTTCCGTCACAACTAATAGGAACCATCACTTTACATAGATATATAGAACACACATAGTTTTAAACGTAGAACTGAGAATTTGAGAACTTACTTTGAAACGTTAGTAGTGAGAAATTCCATCGGATTTCATAGAAATTCAGAACTTACTTGCTATGAAACATAGGCAGATAAGGGCCATCGCGTTGTTTAGAACTTTAGAACTTGCTTACTTCAACAAAGATTTCTATTGGCTTCGTCTGTTCTTTTAGAAGAGTTTTTGATAAACCACATACTTTTCACGCTTTTTATATCTTTGAAAGTTCACGAGATGTAATCGTTTAAGTTTTAAAATGATTACTTAGTGTGGATTATTATTTAGTAACTCGCCCATAAACGAGTCTGCATAGGATTTAATCCATAAGTTTTTAAGCCTGGAATTTATGCAGTTATTTGTTATTCACTTATTGCTCAAACGACAAGGATTCTGACCACTTCAAAATGGTTGACTTTCATCAATTTTCTTAAAAATTGAAATACTGCCCAACTGCTTGCATTAAAGACTGTAATTAAAGCTTTCGAAACATTTTACCTCTTATAGATGAATTCTGGAATTGAAATTGAATGTTTGACTTTTCTAGCTCCTGTTTAGACATCTTTCTATTGGAATGTTCAAGTATTTTTCATATTCGTAATTATTAAAAATGTTTTACTTGATTCTTTTATTTAATATTTAGAATTTTCTGAGAAATATTTTTTATCGTAATGAACTATATAATTGCAATTATAATTCTTTATGAAATAATAATAACAGAAAGGTATTTATCCATTCTTGTAGTTTTGTAAAGAGTATTTAATCTTACTATCTAAAATGAAACATTGAGATCTGTTTACAATCTAATGGAATTTAATTACCTTTTGATTCAAATTCACAATGATAATCTTCCATAGTTCAACAATTTTGTGAGCTGTCCTCAGGAATCCGCAGGTCAGTACTTCTAAAATGAACGACACAAAGAACAGCCTAACCAAACGTATTCGAACCGATTTTTCAATACTAATCTTATCATGTTTAACTTATGCTGCAAACTATTGAAATGCCCTTCGAAAAGTGTTTATTCACAGTGAAGTAAACGGTAAGTATTACGCCTTCCACCACTGTTTACAATACGTATGTTTCATTTACTATCAAAACCGTGAGTATTATCGCCTTTCTTTACTTTTTGTAACCTTCAATGCCTTCATGTTACAGATCGTTAAACTTGCTTTAAAATGCTCTATCGTATTACGGAAGAATGGACATACCAATTCATTTTAAAAAATGAAGGTAACCTTCATATGTCCAACATAACTCCACTTACAAAAAAACTATTTTCATCAACGGATGGGCCCTTTGTACTATGCAATTTTATATTAGCAAAAACTTCTATGAAACTTATAGTTTCGTGGATATCTGAGGTGCTACTTATTACTGCCCCACCCTGTATATTGTTATGGATGTGTCCAACAAGGCAACGATGAACAGAGTTAAATTTAATATTATGATGTTTATTACTTTACTTATAGTATATTTGTTTTTCTGGAATTTTGCAAAAAAACAATGTTCACGATGTCGACAGATGAATATATTTTCCTTAGAATTACAAGAGCCAACAATTTCGAAAGTAGAATATTTCTTTACTTCGCTAACCGAATCATTGCAAACGTTAAGTAAAGTGCGTGCCTTTCAAAACAGTCAGATGCAAATTACGATACAACGTTTCCAAGAAATGGTACGTGCCACTGTTTTTTAATTTCCGTTTATTTAATCAAAGGAAATTTAATTGAAATATCAGCAAAATTTGAGGCCAAAAAGTTATTGTAATTTTACGCAACATCTATGATGGTGACAAAGGATAAGTATACGGAACTGAAAATGGAAAGTAGCGAGCAGAAAAAGAAACTTATGGAGCTACAAACTAGATTGATACATCCGTCAAATGATGATTCTAGGTTAATAAAATCTGTTAACCAAAGCACTATTGCAAAAATCAAGTATAATCAATATTACTTCTGCTCAAAGGCTATAATAGAATTGGACCGAAATGGGTACAAAACAGGCAATTATATCTATACGTTCTATTCTATGCAAAGGCAAATATTTCAAAGAGAAAAGATGTGTTACTTACAAATTACTTATGTTCCTAGATATCTCACTAATTCAGGCTTCTTGTCTTGCAGAACTAATCATTCATTTAACATGTAAAGGGGTCGAAGACTAGTAAAAGATTTTTATATTTCATAGCCTCACTCGATACGTCGATTGGATCACGTGAAATATCGGACATTAATTGCATCTACATCTTCAGACCTTAAATATATAATTCCAACATCATATTTAATAGCGTTTTAATAACATTTTTCTAATTGTTTATATCTATGTCTAATAAATATATATTAATCGAATAAGTTGCTTTACCAAAGAATAAAAGTATCTGAGGCTTACAAATCGGAGCATTACATAACAAACGTGTATCACATATATAATATTACATGTAACAAAAGATGAAGACCAAAAAGATCGTACATAAGTTGAATCCACAATGCGGTCATAGAGATACAGAAACGGCAAAAATTCCAAACAATAATTTAAAAAATTCAAAAAGGGGGGAGTAAAAATCCATCTCCTCGACGATGATAAGGAACAAGTCTGCCTCATGCACTACAATATCCCAAACAGCCAACGATTGGCACGCCAATGACAACGGATGGAACGAATTCCGTGACAGAACTGTGCTAACAAAGTGCTCCTACTCAGCTTTCGAAATGGCATACTGTTAGTACTGGGGCGGCATTCGTATCACGGCACTATTAAAGCACCGAGATATAACACACGGGCTACACGGCCGTGACAATGACACTATCAGCTCACCATAGCTACACGCGTGGTTGTGGCGTAGGCTGACATTTACTAATGGGGAAGCTGTTTCCATAAAAATTATAAGCAAATATGAAAAATGACTAAATTGTGCAATTTATTTATTTTGATTCCAATATAGATACACCGGCACAAAACAAAGATATAAGAACTCGATTTTATTATTTTCTATAAACTAGCTCGATAGGGCGATTTTTTCCATAAAGTCGATAATTACTTTGTCATAAAAATATATACAGAGCATGTTATGCTCTATATAATATATATAGAGCATGTTATTTCAAAAATTACACAAGGCGAAGTTAGGGACGCAACAGCATGAATTTTTATTTTGTAAGTAATATTTTTTTTATAAATAATATTTTTAGTCTATGATGGATTGAAAGAAATATATACGACTCGCTCAATAACTATAAATATAGGAAAACGACCATCAAAATGTCTATCAATAGTCAAATGCTGAACATCTACTGACATCTAACGGTTCTAATTTGTATGAAAGCACAGGTTCCCCATTGCCAAATGTGATCCTGCGTCATTGCTGAGGAGATTCATGAATGGAGCGATGATACGCGTGTCACCATGGTACTGGTGCTGCGCGATTCGCTTGTCGAGAACGTGCTGGTAACACGTTCTGGCATTTTAGTTAACGAATCCGGTCACAGATGACTACGAATCAGTTGACACTCCTCGGAAGTGGCAATATAGTGCCGGCATGGTGTCGCTACCATATTGCCGTTTGTTACCTGGGATGCTTTTTAGTGCATTATTCGGAATTGAATTTGAACACATAGCTACTTAATCGCGAATTTGTATGTACATAATTATACATGACTGCATAAAAAGGATATCATATACTTTTATAATCAATGCGATATAAGAATATAAAACGAAGAACTATACACTCCCATCAGGAGTAAAATCAATGTTTGGTACGCAAAGTTCATTGCAAAATATAATCAAGCAGTTAATATATCAAATCACAGCACACTATAAATCACTGAATGTATAACGATATGAATAGTAAGAAAAACATATTTACCTGTTAGATGTTTATAAATTCAAATTTAAAAGTCCAAGTCACATTTAATATATTATTGTTTAACAAGGTGATTTAATGTTGTTTCAAATAGGCGTGCAGAACTAGCTCGTACTTCTGTCAATGTAATTTCATTCGAAATATACAAAGGACAAGAGGAAATATTCTCCAATATATAACATATAAATGTCAAGGGATGCAAGAGAGAACACTCGATCTCGGTGTAACGAGACCGGGGCGTCTTCCTGCAGTAATCGTATAACGCCTGTTCCGAGATGGTGTAGAGAGGGAATGTGGAGGGTGAAAAGCATAAAATAACAACAATGTAACTAAAGAGGAAGAGAAAGAAAATATGTGGAACCATTGCATTTATTAAGAGGAAATCCTAGAAATATCAAGCAACAGATTATATACCATACTGTAAGGGAAAGGTACAACGAAATAGACGATATCGTGAGAGAAACTAAGAAAATCGAGAAACTTAAAGAGAAAATAATAATTTAGATTGAGCGATTCAATATCACTGACCCCGGCAAGCTTAATGGAAAACGCATAACGATGAATCGGTTAGAGTATAAGATAGATGTTGGTCGCGGTTTGAGTGGCCCTGGGGCAGGCTGTAGGATGGTGGAGGGCCTGCCCTCCTGTTGCTTGGATCTATAGAATTCACATTCTTTTGTAGAGTAGAAGCAGATAATTATAATGCTTTTCATAGAAGATTACAGCTTACTTAATTCGAAGCGTTGAAATGAGATGAGTCTTGGCATTGTATGATGCATTAGTACTCGATTGTCTCGACATGTAGACACTACGAAGGGCAATCCTGTTGCATGGAGCTGTAGAATTTACATTCTTATGAAGTTTTAAAGCAGATAAGCATAGAGCTATGCATAAGAGATTACAGCATTCTTACTTTGAAACGATGAAATGGGATGCGCCAGCGCATTGCATGTAGAATTCTAGCTCGATTGCTTTAACAGACAGACACTACGGAGCGCCATGCCGTTGCATGGAATTATATAGTTCACATTCTATGGAAGACCTCTAACAGTTAAGCATAATGTTATGGATATATGATTACAGATTCTTTGCTTTGAAACGTGTAAATGAGATGCGTCATCGCGCTGCATGAAGTATTAGAAATGTCTTATTGGACACGTAGATTTCTGGAAACGATATTCTGTTGCCAGTAAGTATAGGATCTAGATGTAGTATGAGGTCTAGATGTAGAAGTATAAGGTCTAGATGCAGACAAATGTAACATATTGCATAGAACATTGCAATTTACCATGAATCATTGAATTGACTTGCGACATCATGTTGAATGAAGCAATAGAACTCTATTGCTTCGAAAAGTATACATCTAAGAACGCAATTCCCTTGCAAGGAAGTGTAGAAATCACAGTCTTTTGACGTGTATATGCAGACAAGCATAACGATATGTGTAGAGCGTTCTTATCTACTTACATACTTCGAACTGTTGATATCAAATGCGATATCGCGTTTTATATAGCATTAGAAATCTATTGCTTCAATACGAGCACATTTAGAAACGCTACCTCCTGGCAAGATAATGTCGGATTTTTATACTGTTGACATGTAGAAGCAGATAAACGTAACGCGTTTCATTGAATATTACATCTCAACATGCGGCATTGAAATGAGATGCGACATCGATCTGAATAAAGTAATAGAACTTTATTGCTTCGACAAGTAGATATCTAAAAACGCTATCCCCCTGCAAAGGAGTGCAGGGTTCACATTCAATTGATTTGCAGAAGCAGATAAACATAACGCGATACAATGAATATTACATCATATCATGCGGCATTGAAATGAATTGCGACATCGCATTGAATGAAGTAAGAGAACTCTATTGCTTCTACGCGTAGATACCTAGAAACGCTATCTCGTTGGAAGAAAGTGTGGGATTTATATTCTTCTTGTATGCGGATACACAAAGCGCGTTGCATTGAATACTATATCTTAACGCGGAACAATGAAACGATATGCGACATCGCTCGGAATCAGGAAACAGAACACTGTTGTTTTTACACTTTGACATCTAGAAACGCTATTCTCTTGCCAGGAAGTGTAGCATCACATTGTTTTGCAGTGTAGAAGCAGATAAGCATAGTCTGATTTATAGATCATTAAAATCAACATACATACTTCGAACTCTTGATGTGAAATGGTATATCGCGTTCCATGAAACATTAGAACTCCTTTGCCTCGATTCGTAGACATCTAGAAACACTGTTCCGTAGCAAGGAAGTGATGCATCTACTTTCATTTGAAGTGTAGACGAGATATACATAACGCGTTGCATTGAGATTACATCTGATCATGTGACATAGAAATGAGATGCGACATCGCGTTCTTTGAAGAATTAGAACATTATGGTTTCGATGCGTACACAGCTAGAAACGCCGTTCGGTAGCAAGCAAGTGCGGTATTTACATTATTTTCAATGAGACATAGATATGAGATGCGATATAGCACTACATGAAGTATTAGAAATCTATTGCCCCGACACGTAGACATCTGCAAGCTATATCCCGTAACAAGGAAGTGTGGGATTTACATTCATTTGAAGTGTAGACAAGATAAACGTAACGTGTTGCTTTGAATATTACATCTCATCATGAAACATAGAAATGAGATGCAAAATCGCGATTGAAGGAGCACAAGAACTCCATTGCTTCGATACATAGACATCTGCAAACGCTATTTCCTAGCTAGGAAGTGTAGCATTTACATTCTATTGAAAGGAATACGAGGTATACATGACACTTCGCAATGAATATTATATCTTATCATAAAACATAGAAATGAGATGCGATATCGCGATTTAAGAAGCATTAGAACACTATTGCTTCGATACGTAGACATCTGCAAGCGTTATGTCCTAGCAAGGAAGTGCCGCACTTACATTCTTTTGAAAGGAATACGAGTTATACATGACACTTCGCAATGGACATTATATCTTATCATAAAACATAGTATTGAGATGCGACATTTCGTTATAATGAGTATTAGAACTCTATTGCTTCGATACGTAGACATCTGCCATCGCTATTTCCTAGCAAGGAAGTGTCGCATTTACATTCATTTGTAGTGAATGGGAGATATACATGACAATTCGCAATTAATATTATATCTTATCATGAAACATAGAAGTGAGATGCGATATCGCGTTTTAAGAAGCATGAGAACTCCATTCCTACGATACGTAGACATCTGCAAAAGCTATTTCCTAGCATGGAAGTGTCGTATTTACATTCTTCTGAAGTGAATAAGAGGTATACATAACACCGCACAATGAATATTATATCTTATCATGAAACATGATAATGAGATGCGACATAGCGATTTAAGAAGCATTAGAGCTCTATTGTTTCGATAGGTAGACATCTGGACACGCTAATTCCTAGCAAGGAAGTGTCGCATTTACATTCTTTTGAAGTGAATACAAGGTATACATCACATTTCGCAATGGATATTATATCTTATCATGAAACATAGAAATGAGATGCGATATCGCGTTTTATGAAGCATTAGAACTCGATTGCTACGTTACGTAGACATCTGCAAACGCTATTTCCTAGGAAGGAAGTGTCGCATTTACATTCATTTGAAGTGAATACGATGTAAACATGACACTTCGCAATGAATGTTATATCTTATCATGAAACATAGAAATGAGATGCGATATCCCGTTTATTGAAGCATTAGCTCTCTATTGCAACGATATGTAGACATCTTTAAACGCTATTTCCTAGCAAGGAAGTGTCGCATTTACATTCTTTTGATGTGAATGCGAGGTATATATGACACTTCGCAATGAATATTATATCTTATCATGAAACATAGAAACGAAATGCGATATGGCGTTTTAAGAAGCGATAGAACTCTATTGCTACCATACGTAGACATCTGCAAACGCTACTTCCCAGCAAGGAAGTGTCGCATTTACATTCTATTGAAGTGAATACGAGGTATACATGACACATCGCATTGGGTATTATATTATATTATGAAACATAGGAATGAGATGCGATATCGCGTTTTAAGAAGCATTAGAACTCTATTGCCTCGATACGTACACATTTGCAAACGCTATTTCCTAGCAAGGTTGTGTCGCATTTACATTCTTTTGAAGTGAATGCGAGGTTTACATAACACTCCACAATGAATATTATATCTTATCATGAAACATAGAAATGAGATGAGATATAACGATTTAAAAAGCATTAGAACTCTCTTGCTACGATACGTAGACATATGCAAACGCTATTTCCTAGCAAGGAAGTGTCGCATTTACATTCTTTTCATGTAAATACGAGGTATACATGACACTTCGCAATGGATATTATATCCTATCATGAAACATAAAAATGAGATGTGATATCGCGTTTTAAGAAGCACTAGAACTTTATTCCATCGATACGTAGACATCTGCAAACGCTATTTCCTAGCAAGGAAATGTCTCACTTACATTCACTTGAAGTGAATACGATGTATACATGACACTTCGCAATGAATATTATACCTTATCATGAAACATAGAAGTGAGATGCGATATCGCGTTTTAAGAAGCATTAGAAATCGATTGCTACGATACGTAGACATCTGCAAACGCTATTTCCTAGCAAGGACGTGTCGCATTTACATTCTTCTGAAGTGAATAGGAGGTATACATAACAGTGCACAATGAATATTATATCTTATCATGAAACATCGAAATGAAATGCGATATCGCGTTATAAGAAGCATTAGAACTCTATTGCTACGATACGTAGACATCTGCAAACGCTATTTAATAGCAATGAAGTGTCGCATTTACATTCTTACGAAATGAATGCGAGGTATACATAACACTCCACAATGAATATTATATCCTATCATGAAACATTGAAATGAGCTGCGATATCGCGTTTTAAGAAGCATTAGAACTCTAATGCTTCGATACGTAGAAATCTGGAAACGCTATTTTTTAGAAAGGAAGTGTCGCATTTACATTCACTTGAAGTGTAGACGAGGAATACATAGCACATCGCAACGAATATTATATCTTATCACGAAACATAGAAGTGAGATGCGGTATCCCGTCTTAATAAGCATTAGAACGCTATTGCTTCGATACGTAGACATCTGCAAGCGCTATTTAATAGCTAGGAAGTGTCGCATTTACATTCTTATGAAAGGAATTCGGGATATACATAATATTCCACATTGAATATTATACCTTATCAGGAAACATAGAAACGAAATGTGTTATCGCGATTTAAGAAGTAGTAGAACTCTATTGCTGCAATACGTAGACATCTGCAAACGCTATTTCCTAGCAGGCAATAGTCGCGTTTACATTCTTTTGAATTGAATACGAGGTATACATGACACGTCGCAATGAATATTATATCTTGTCGTGAAACATAGGAATGAGATGCGATATCCCATTTTAAGAAGCGTTAGAACTCTATTGCTTCGATTCGTAGACATCTGCAAACGCCATTTCCTGGCAAGGATGTGTCGCATTTACATTCATTTGAAGTGTAGACGAGGAATACATAACACCTCGCAATGAATATTATATCTTATCATGAGACATAGAGATGAGGTGCGATATCGCGTTTTAAGGAGAATTAGAAATCTATAACTTCGATACAGAGATATCTGGGAACGTAATTTCCTAGAAAGGAAGTGTCGCATTTTGTGACGTCAGGCGTACCGCCCGCCACCCATCAACCTCTTCGCACCCCCCAGCATCAACCCCTGGACGCATGCAACCAGCCAAACTCGCCTGCTGAACCAGCAACTGGAAGTGTTCGCGCGCGCATACCTGCACGCGCTCACTCCCACCGAGTTCCGCTACCTCACTCGCACCGCCGAGTATACCTGTCTCGCTCGTACCGGGCACCAGTGTCTCACTCGCACCACCGAGTATACCTGTCTCGCCCGCACCAAGGACGGGCAGCCCTATCTCCCTCGCACCGAGGATTCCGTCCTGCAGGAAGACGTAGCCGCAGCCCATCACCTGAATGGGGTCTTTTCCAATTCCGGGAACAGGATCTGCTAGAACCTATATATTACTTCTAAGCTAGAACATACATACCATATCATGACGCATATATAAGAATTCCTATATCTAAGTTACACTAAGTAAGATGCGTCCGGCCAGCGGCATGCGCCGCTAGCCCCACCACGAGCCGCGGGTCCCCACTCGCTAGACCGCGCGCTCTCCGCCTCGAAACGCGAGTCCCCCACTCGCGGGACCGCGATCTCCCTACCACGAGCGTCCGCGACCGTAGCGCCCCGCGAACCGAGGAGGTCAGAGACGCGTCTCCAGAGCACACACTCTGACTCGAGATCTCCTACCGAGGAGTCGAAACTTCTAGTTCTAGATCGTTAGCCACCTCAATGTGGGGTTCAGGCATCGTATTTCTATTTCCATTTTAACTTAGTCTTAGTCTTAGAATAATTCCAGTTCTTGTATACTTTAAACCTAGAATATATTTTATTTTTACTTTTACTATATCCAAGTACAAGTTCTTTTACCAAGTATACTATTTCCACATCCATTAATTTTATCAAGTGTTTATAATACTAGTTCTACTTTTAACATTACATTTAACTACGAATTCTTCCACGGGTTCTTCCATACAACTGGGGTTGGTCTTCATCAAATTGAAGGAGTATAGAAATCGGCTTTGTGACGTTGAGACCGCCGCTTATCCCTCAGATCTTAGTCGAAAGTACAGAAAAACCTGGTGAATGAATCGTGCTTCCGGTTTGCGAAGAACGCGACGTGCGAGTAGGAAGAATTTCATACGATCACTTGTGCGTGAATATTTGGAGGGTGTTCCGAGAGTCCTCGTATACCAGCGACCTGCCTTCGCACCAGCCCAGACGCCGCTTTCCGAAGCGACCGTCGACGCATCCGATCCAGACACCACGACGCATCACGCCGATTATGCCACATCCAGCATCATCGCTGAATTCCGACCGCCGTCCTCCTCTTCGCTGGCGACTGATCGAGATTTCCGTAGCAGCCAACAGAACGAAATCCGCTACGATCCCAGCAAACGATCCTCCACGCCGTTTCTACGTACAAATCGAGAGAGAAGTCACCGAAAGGTAGGGTCATTCCCTTATTATCGCGAGTGTTTTCGCTAGTGTCGTGTCAGCCGAAATAGTCGGACCCGGTCTTAACGCGTTCCCGCCGACCGAAACACCGAAAAATAGGCCTGTGTCGTAAAGCCTCAGGAGCAACGGAAAATAGTTTCACCGGACGTGGTACCTCGTATTCACCTCAAAAGAATGTAAATGCGACACTTCCTTGCTAGGAAATAGCGTCTGCAGATGTCTACGCATCGAGGCGATAGAGTTCTAATGCTCCTTAAAACGCGATATCGCATCTCATTTCTATGTTTCATTATAAGATATGATATTCATTGTGAAGTGTCATGTATACCTCGTATTCACTTCAAAAGAATGTAAATGCGAATCTTCCTTGCTAGGAAATAGCGTATTCAGATGTCTACGTATCGTAGCAATAAAGTTCTAATGCTACTTAAATCGCGATATCGCATCTCATTTCTATGTTTCGTGATAAGATATAATATTCACTGCGAGGTGTCATGTACAACTCGTACTCACTTCAAAAGAATGTAAATGCGACACTTCCTTGTTAGGAAATAGCGTATTCAGATGTCTACGTATCGTAGCAATAGAGTTCTAATGTTACTTAAATCGCGATATCGCATCTCATTTCTTTGTTTCGTGATAAGATATAATATTCATTGCGATGTGTCATGTATACCTCGTATTCACTTCAAAAGAATGTAAATGCGAATCTTCCTTGCTAGGAAATAGCGCTTGCAGATGTCTACGTTTCGAAGCAATAGTGATCTAATGCTTCTCAAAACGCGATATCGCATCTCATTTCTATGCTTCATGATAAGATATAATATTCATTGCGAAGTGTCATGTATACCTCGTATTCGTTTCAAAAGAATGTAAATGCGACATTTCCATGCTAGGAAATAGCCCTTGCAGATATATCCGCATTGAGGCAATAGAGTCCTAATGCCTCTTAAGACGCGATATCGCATCTCACATATATGTTACATGATAAGATATAATGTTCATTGTGAAGTGTCATGTATACCTCGTATTCACTTCAAAAGAATGTAAATGCGAATCTTCCCTGCTAGTAAATAGCGTATTCAGATGTCTACGTATCATAGCAATAGAGTTCTAATGCTACTTAAATCGCGATATCGCATCTCATTTCTATGTTTCGTGATAAGATATAATATTCACTGCGAGATGTCATGTACACCTCGTATTCACTTCAAAAGAATGTAAATGCGACACTTCCTTGCTAGGAAATAGAGTATTCAGATGTCTACGTATCGTGGCAATAGAGTTCTAATGCTACTTAAATCGCGATATCGCATCTCATTTCTATGTTTCGTGATAAGATATAATATTCATTGCGAAGTGTCATGTATACCTCGTATTCTCTCCAAACGAATGTAAATGCAACACTTCCTTGCTAGGAAATGGCGTATTCAGATGTCTACGTATCGTAGCAATAGAGTTCTAGTGCTACTTAAATCTCGATATCGCATCTCATTTATATGTTTCGTGATAAGATATAATATTCATCGCGAAGTGTCATGTACACCTCGTATTCACTTCAAAAGAATGTAAACGCGAATCTTCCCTGCTAGGAAATAGCGTATGCAGATGCCTACGTATCGTAGCAATAGTGTTCTAATGCTTCTTAGATCGCGATATCGCATCTCATTTCTATGTTTCGTGATAAGTGTTAATATTCATTCCGATGTGTCATGCATACCTCGTATTCACTACAAAAGAATGTAAATGCGACTATTCCATGCTAGGAAATAACGTCTGCAGATGCCTACGTATCGTAGCAATAGAGTTCTAATGCTACCTAAATCGCGATATCGCATCTCATTCCTATGTTTCGTGATAAGATATAATATTCATTGCGAAATGTCATGTATACCTCGTATCCACTTCAAAAGAATGTAAATGCGACACTTCGATGCTAGCAAATAGCGTCTGCAGATGTCTACGCATCGAGGCAATAGAGTTCTAATGCTTCTTAAATGCGATATCGCATTTCACTTCTATGTTTCATGATAAGATATAATATTCATTGCGAAAAGTCATGTTTACCTCGCATTCACTTCAACAGAATGTATATGCGACTATTCCTTGCTAGGAAATAACGTCTGCAGATGCCTACGTGTCGTAGCAATAGAATTCTAATGCTTTTTAGATCGCGGTATCGCATCTCATTTCTATGTTTCGTGATAAAATGTAATATTCATTGCGGACTGTCATGTATACCTCCTATTCACTCCAAACGAATGTAAATGCGACACTTCCTTGCTGGGAAATAGCGTCTGCAGATGCCAACGCATGGAGGCAATAGAGTTCTAATGCTTCTTAAATGCGATATCGCATCTCACTTCTAAGTTTCATAATAAAATATAATAGTCATTGCGAAGAGTCATGTATCTTCGTATTCACTTCAAAAGAATGTAAATGCGACTATTCCTTGCTGGGCAATAACGTCTGCAGATGCCTACGTTTCGTAGAAATAGAGTTCTAATGCTTTTTAGATCGCGATATCGCATCTCATTTCTATGTTTCGTGATAAGTTAGAATATTCATTCCTAACTATCATGTTTACTTCGAATTCACTTCAAAAGAATGTAAATGCGACACTTCCATGCTAGGAAATAGCGTTTGCAGATATCTCCGCATCGAGGCAATAGGGTTCTAATGCTTCTTAAAACGCGATATCGCATCACACTTCTATGTTACATGATAAGATATAATATTCATTGTGAAGTGTCATGTATACCTCGAATTCACTTCAAAAGAATGTAAATGCGACACTTCCATCCTAGGAAATAGCGTTTGCAGATGTCTACGTATCGTAGCAATAGATTTCTAATGTTTCTCAAAACGCGGTATCGCATCTCATTTCTATGATTCATGATAAGATATAATATTGATGGCGAAGCGTCATGTATACCTCCTATTCACTCCAAACAAATGTAAATGCGACACTTCCATCCTAGGAAATAGCGTCTGCAGATGTCTACGCATCGAGGCGATAGAGTTCTAATGCTTCTTAAAACGCAATATCGCATCTCATTTCTATGTTTCATTATAAGATATAATATTCATTGCGAAGTGACATGTATACCTCGTATTCACATCAAAAGAATGTAAATGCGACTATTCCTTGCTAGATCATAGCGTTTGCAGATGCCTACGTATCGTAGCAATAGAGTTATAATGCTTCTTAGATCGCGGTATCGCATCTCATTCTTATGTTTCGTGATAAGTTACAATATTCATTGCGAATTGTCATGTATACCTCGTATTCACTTCAAAAGAATGTAAATGCGACTATTCCTTGCTAGGCAATAGCGTATTCAGATGCCTACCTATCGACGCAATAGAGTTCTAATGCTTCTTAAATGCGATATCGCATCTCACTTCTATGTTTCATGATAAGATATAATATTCATTGCGATAAGTCATGTTTACCTCGCATTCACTTCAACAGAATGTATATGCGACTATTCCTTGCTAGGAAATAACGTCTGCAGATGCCTACGTTTCGTAGCAATAGAATTCTAATGCTTTTTAGATCGCGATATCGCATCTCATTTCTATGTTTCGTGATAAGATGTAATATTCATTGCGGACTGTCATGTATACCTCCTATTCACTCCAAACGAATGTAAATGCGACACTACCTTGCTGGTAAATAGCGTCTGCAGATGCCAACGCATCGAGGCAATAGAGTTCTAATGCTTCTTAAATGCGATATCGCATCTCACTTCTAAGTTTCATGATAAAATATAATATTCATTGCGAAGAGTCATGTATCCTCGTATTCCCTTCAAAAGAATGTAAATGCGACTATTCCTTGGTGGGAAATAACGTCTGCAGATGCCTTCGTTTCGTAGCAATAGATTTCTAATGTTTCTCAAAACGCGGTATCGCATCTCATTTCTATGATTCATGGTAAGATATAATATTGATGGCGAAGCGTCATGTATACCTCGTATTCACTCCAAACGAATGTAAATGCGACATTTCCTTGCAAGGAAATAGCGTCTGCAGATGTCTACGTATCGTAGCAATAGAGTTCTAATGCTACTTAAATCGCGATATCGCATCTCATTTAAATTTTTGGTGATAAGATATAATATTCATTGCGGAGTGTCATGCATACCTCCTATTCACTCCAAACAAATGTAAATGCGACACTTCCTTCCTAGGAAATAGCGTCTGCAGATGTCTACGCATCGAGGCGATAGAGTTCTAATGCTTCTTAAAACGCGATATCGCATCTCATTTCTATGTTTCATTATAAGATATAATATTCATTGCGAAGTGACATGTATACCTCGTATTCACATCAAAAGAATGTAAATGCGACTATTCCTTGCTAGATCATAGCGTTTGCAGATGCCTACGTATCGTAGCAATAGAGTTATAATGCTTCTTAGATCGCGGTATCGCATCTCATTTTTATGTTTCGTGATAAGTTACAATATTCATTCCGAAGTGTCATGTAAACCTCGAATTCATTTCAAAAGAATGTAAATGCGACTATTGCTTGCTAGGAAATAGCGTTTGCAGATATCTCCACATGGAGGCAATAGGGTTCTAATGATTCTTAAGACGCGATATCGCATCTCACTCATATGTTACATGATAAGATATAATGTTCATTGTGAAGTGTCATGTATACCTCGTATTCACTTCAAAAGAGCGTAAATGCGAATCTTCCTTGCTAGGAAATAGCGTATTCAGATGTCTACGTATCGTAGCAATAAAGTTCTAATGCTACTTAAATCGCGATATCGCATCTCATTTCTATGTTTCGTGATAAGATATAATATTCACTGCGAGGTATCATGTACAACTCGTACTCACTTCAAAAGAATGTAAGTGCGACACTTCCGTGCTAGGAAATAGCGTTTGCTGATGTCTACGCATCGATGCCATAGAGTTCTAATGCTTCTTAAAACGCGATATCGCATCTCATTTCTATGCTTCGTGATAAGATATAATATTCATTGCGAAGTGTCATGTACACCTCGAATTCACTTCGAAAGAATATAATTGCGACTATTGCTTGCTAGGAAATAGCTTTTGCAGATGTCTACGTATCGTAGCAATAGAGTTCTAATGCTTCTTAAAACGCGATATCGCATCTCTCTCCTATGTCTCATGATAAGATACAATATTCATTGCGAAGTGTCATATATACCTCGTATTCTCTCCAAACGAATGTAAATGCGACACTTCCTTGCTAGGAAATGGCGTATTCAGATGTCTACGTTTCGTAGCAATAGAGTTCTAATGCTTCTCAAAACGCGATATCGCATCTCATTTCTATGCTTCATGATAAGATATAATATTCATTGCGAAGTGTCATGAATACCTCGTATTCACTTCAAAAGAATGTAAATGCGACACTTCCATGCTAGCAAATAGCGTCTGCAGATGTCTACGCGTCGAGGCAATAAGGTTCTAATGCTTCTTAAAACGCGATATCGCATCTCACTTCTACGATTCATGAAATGATATAATATTCATTGCGAAGTGTCATGTATACCTCCTATTCACTTCAAAAGAATGTAAATGCGAATCTTCCTTGCTAGGAAATAGCGTATTCAGATGTCTACGTATCGTAGCAATAGAGTTCTAATGCTACTTATATCGCGATATCGCATCTCATTTCTATGTTTCGTGATAAGATATAATATTCACTGCGAGGTGTCATGTATACCTCGAATTCACTTCAAAGGAATCTAAATGTGACATTTCCATGCTAGGAAATAACGTCTGTAGATGTCTACGCGTCGAGGCAATAGAGTTCTAGTGCTTCTTAGATCGTGATATCGCATCTCTCTTCTATGTTTCATGATAAGATATAATATTCATTGCGAAGTGTCATGTATACCTCGTATTCACTTCAAAAGAATGTAATTGCGACACATCCATGCTAGGAAACAGCGTCTGCAGATGTCTACGCGTCGAGGCAATAAGTTTCTAATGCTTCTTAAAACGCGATATCGCATCTCACTTCTATGATTCATGATAAGATATTATATTCATTGCGAAGTGTCCTGTATACCTCGTATTCACTTCAAAAGAATGTAAGTGCGACTATTCGTTGCTAGGAAATAGCGTTTGCAGATGCCTAAGGATCGTAGCAATAGAGTTCTAATGCTGCTTAGATCGCGATATCGCATCTCATTTCTATGTTTCGTGATAAGTTACAATATTCATTCCGAAGTGTCATGTAAACCTCGAATTCAATTCAAAAGAATGTAAATGCGACTATTGCTTGCTAGGAAATAGCGTTTGCAGATATCTCCACATCGAGGCAATAGGGTTCTAATGCTTCTTAAGACGCGATATCGCATCTGACTTATATGTTACATGATAAGATATAATGTTCATTGTGAAGTGTCATGTGTACCTCGTATTCACTTCAAAAGAATGCAAATGCGAATCTTCCTTGCTAGGAAATAGCGTTTGCAGATATCTACGTATCGGAGCAATGGAGTTCTAATGCTTCTCAGAACGCCATATCGCATCTCATTTCTATGCTTCACGATAAGATATAATATTCATTGCGAAGTGTCATGTATGCCTCGTATTCACTTCAAAAGAATGTAAATGCGAATCTTCCTTGCTAGGAAATAGCGCTTGCAGATGTCTAGGTTTCGTAGCAATAGTGTTCTAATGCTTCTCAAAACGCGATATCGCATCTCATTTCTATGCTTCATGATAGGATATAATATTCATTGCGAAGTGTCATGTATAGCTCGTATTCACTTCAAAAGAATGTAAGTGCGACACTTCCATGCTAGGAAAGAGCGTTTTCTGATGTCTCCGCATCGATGCCATAGAGTTCTAATGCTTCTTAAAACGCGATATCGCATCCCTCTTCTATGTTTCATGATAAGATATAATATTCATTGCGAAGTGTCATGTATACCTCCCATTCGCTACAAAAGAATGAGGATGCGACACATCCATGCTAGGAAACAGCGTCTGCAGATGTCTACGCGTCGAGGCAATAGAGTTCTAATGCTTCTTAAGACGCGATATCGCATCTCACTTCTATGATTCATGATATGATATAATATTCATTGCGAAGTGTCATGTATACCTCGTATTCACTTCAAAAGAATGTAAATGCGACTATTCCTTGCTAGGAAATAGCGTTTGCAGATGTCTACGTATCGCAGCATTAATGCTCTAAAGCTTCTCAAAACGCGATGTCGTTTCTCATTTCTATGTTTCATGATAAGATATAATATTTAATGTGCAGTGTTATGTACACCTCATATTCACTTCGAAAGAATGTGAATGCCACAATTCCTTGCTAGGAAATAGCGTTTGCAGATGCCTACGTATTGTAGCATTAGTGCTCTAATGCTTCTCAAATCGCGATATCGTTTCTCATTTCTATGTTTCATGATAAGATATAATATTCATTGCGAAGTGTCATGTATACCTCGTATTCCTTTCAAAAGAATGTAAACGCGACTCTTCCTTGCTAGTAAATAGCATTTGCAGATGACTACGTATCGAAGCAATAGAGTTCTAATGCTTCAAATATCGCGATATCGCATCTCATTTCTATGTTTCACGATAAGATATAATATTCATTGTGCAGTGTTATGAATACCTCGTATTTACTTCAAAATAATGTAAATGCGACACTTCCTTGATTGGAAATAGCGTTTGCAGATGTCTACGTATCGAAGCAATAGTTTTCTAATGCTCCTTAAATCGTCATATCGCATGGAATATCTACGTTTCATGATAAGATATAATAACCATTGCGAAGTGTCATGTATACCTCGTATTCCTTTCAAAAGAATTTAAATGCGACACTTCCTTGCTAGGAAGTAGCGTTTGCAGTTGTCTACGTATCGAAGCAATACGGATATAATGCTTCTAAAATCGCGATATAGCTTCGCATTTCTATGTTTCATGATAATATATAATATTCACTGCGAAGTGCCATGTATACCTCGCATACACTTAAAATGGATGTAAATGCGACACTTCCTTGCTAGGAAATAGCGTTTGCAGATGTCTACGTATCGAAGCAATAGGTATCTAATACTTCTAAAATCGCCATATCGCTTCTCATTTCTATGTTTCATGATAATATATAATATTCACTGCGAAGTGTCATGTATACCTCGCATACACATGAAATGAATGAAAATGCGACACTTCCTTGCTTGGAAATAGCGTTTGCAGATGTCTACGTATCGAAGCAATAGTCTTCTAATGCTCCTTAAATCGTCATATCGCATGGAATATCTACGTTTCATGATAAGATATAATAACCATTGCGAAGTGTCATGTATACCTCGTATTCCTTTCAAAAGAATTTAAATGCGACACTTCCTTGCTAGGAAGTAGCGTTTGCAGTTGTCTACGTATCGAAGCAATACGGATCTAATGCTTCTAAAATCGCGATATAGCTTCGCATTTCTATGTTTCATGATAATATATAATATTCACTGCGAAGTGTCATGTATACCTCGCATACACTTCAAATGAACGAAAATGCGACATTTCCTTGCTAGGAAACAGCGTTTGCAGATGTCCCCGTATCGAAGCAATGGAATTCTAAAGCTTGCTAATTCGCGATATAGCATCTGATATCTGTGTTTCATGATAATATATAATATTCATTGCGAAGTGTCATGTATACCTCGCATACACTTCAAATGGATGTGAATGCGACAGTTCCTTGCTAGGAAATAGTGTTGGCAGATATCTACGTATCGAAGCAATAGAGTTCTAATGCTTCAAATATCGCGATATCGCATCTCATTTCTATGTTTCACGATAAGATATAATATTCATTGTGCAGTGTTATGAATACCTCGTATTTACTTCAAAATAATGTAAATGCGACACTTCCTTGCTTGGAAATAGCGTTTGCAGATGTCTACGTATCGAAGCAATAGTTTTCTAATGCTCCTTAAATCGTCATATCGCATGGAATATCTACGTTTCATGATAAGATATAATAACCATTGCGAAGTGTCATGTATACCTCGTATTCCTTTCAAAAGAATTTAAATGCGACACTTCCTTGCTAGGAAGTAGCGTTTGCAGTTGTCTACGTATCGAAGCAATACGGATATAATGCTTCTAAAATCGCGATATAGCTTCGCATTTCTATGTTTCATGATAATATATAATATTCACTGCGAAGTGCCATGTATACCTCGCATACACTTAAAATGGATGTAAATGCGACACTTCCTTGCTAGGAAATAGCGTTTGCAGATGTCTACGTATCGAAGCAATAGGTATCTAATACTTCTTAAATCGCCATATCGCTTCTCATTTCTATGTTTCATGATAATATATAATATTCACTGCGAAGTGTCATGTATACCTCGCATACACATGAAATGAATGAAAATGCGACACTTCCTTGCTAGGAAATAGCGTTTGCAGATGTCTACATTTCGAAGCAATAGTGTTCTAATGCTTCTTAAATCGCGATATCGCACCTCATATCTATGTTTCATGATAATATACAATATTCATTGCGGAGTGTCATGTATACCTCGCATTAACTTCAAATGAATGTGAATGCGACAGTTCCTTGCTAGGAAGTAGTGTTTGCAGATATCTAGTATCGAAGCAATAGTGTTCTAATGCTTCTTAAATCGCGATATCGCATCTCATATCTATGTTTCATGATAATATATAATATTCACTGCGAAGTGTCGTGTATACCTCGCATACACTTTAAATGAATGTAAATGCGACAGTTCCTTGCTAGGAAGTAGTATTTGCAGATATCTAGTATCGAAGCAATAGAGTTCTAAAGCTTCTTAAGTCGCGATATCGCATTTCATTTCTATGTTTCACGATAAGATATAATATTCATTGTGCAGTGTTATGAATACCTCGTATTCACTTCAAAAGAATGTAAATGCGACACTTCCTTGCTTGGAAATAGCGTTTGCAGATATCTAGTATCGAAGCAATAGAGTTCTAAAGCTTCTTAAATAGCGATATCGCATCTCATTTCTACGTTTTATGATAAGATATAGTATTCATTGCGAAGTGTCATGTACACCTCGTATTCCTTTCAAAAGAATGTAAATGCGACACTTCCATGCTAGGAAGTAGCGTTTGCAGATGTCTACGTATCGTAGCAATAGGGATCTAATGCTTCTTAAATCACCATATCGCTTCTCATTTCTATGTTTCATAATAATATATAATATTCACTGCGAAGGTTCATGTATACCTCGCATACACTTCAAATGAACGAAAATGCGACACATCCTTGCTAGGAAATAGCGTTTGCGGATGTCTACGTATCGAAGCAATAGTGATCTAATGCTTCTTAAATCGCGATATCGCATCACATTACATAGTTTCATGATAAGATATAATATTCATTGTGCAGTGTTATGTATATCTCGTCTATACCTCAAATGAATGTGAATGCGACAGTTCCTTGCTAGGAATTAGTGTTTCCAGATATCTAGTATCGAAGCAATAGAGTTCTAAAGCTTCTTAAATCGCAATATCGCTTCTCATTTCTATGTTTCATGATTATATATAATATTCACTGCGAACTGTCTTGTATACCTCGCATACGCTTCAAATGAACGAAAATGCGACACATTCTTGCTAGGAAATAGCGTTTGCAGATGTCTACGTATCGAAGCAATGGTGTTCTAATGCTTCTTAAATCGTCATACCGCATCTCATTTCTATGTTTCATAATAAGATATAATATTCATTGCGATGTGTCATGTATACCTCGTATTCCTTTCAAAAGAATGTAAATGCGACACTTCCTTGCTAGGAAGTAGCGTTTACAGATGTCTATGTATCGAAGCAATAGACATCTAATGCTTCATAAATCGCCATATCGCATCACATTTCTATGTTTCATGATAAGATATAATATTCATTGTGCAGTGTTATGTATACCTCGTACTCACTTCAAAATAATGTAAACGCTACAATTCGTTGCCAGGAAATAGCGTTTGCAGATGTCTACGTATCGTACCATTAGAATTCTAATGCTTCTCAAAACGCGATATCGATACCCATTACCATGTTTCATTATAATATATAATATTCATTGCGAAGTGTCATGTATACCTCGTATTCCTTTCAAAGGAATGTAAATGCGACACTTCCTTGCTAGGAAGTAGCGTTTGCAGTTGTCTACGTATCGATGCAATACGGATCTAATGCTTCATAAATCGCCATATCGCATCTCATTTCTATGATTCATAATAAGATATAATATTCATTGCGAAGTGTCATGTATATCTCGTATTCCTTTCAAAAGAATTTAAATGCGACACTTCCTTGCTAGGAAATAGCGTTTGCAGATGTCTACGTATCGAAGCTATGGAGTTCTAAAGCTTCATAAATCGCGATATCGCATTTCATTTCTATGCGTCATGATAAGTTATAATATTGATGGCGACGTGTTATGTATACCTCGGACACACTTCAGATGAATGTAAATGCGACACTTCCTTGCTAGGAAATAGCGTTTGCAGGTGTCTACGTATCGTAGCAATAGAGTTCTAATGCTAGTTAGAACCCGATATCGCATCTTACTTCTGTGTTTCAAGATAAGATATAATATTCATTGCGAAGTGCCATGTATTCTCGTCTACACTTCAAAAGAATGTAAATGCGACACTTACATGCTAGCAAATAGCGTTTGCAGATGTCTACGTATCGTAGCAATAGAGTTCTAATGCTTCTTAAAACGCGATATCGCTTCTCACTTCTATGTTTCATGATAAGATGTAATATTCATTGCGAAGTGTCATGTATACCTCGTATTCACTTCAGAAGAATGTAAATGCGACACTTACATGCTAGGAAATAGCGTTTGCAGATGTCTACGTATCGTAGCAATAGCGTTCTAAGGCTACTTAAATCGCGATATCGCATCTCATTTATATGTTTCGTGATAAGATATAATATTCATTGCGAAGTGTCATGTATACCTCGTATTCACTTCAGAAGAATGTAAGCGCGACACTTCCATGCTAGGAAATAGCGTCTGCAGATGTCTCCGCATCGAGGCCATAGAGTTCTAATACTTCTGAAAACGCGATATCGCATCTCTCTTCTATGTTTCATGATAAGGTATAATATTCATTACGAAGTGTCTTTTGTACGTCGTATTCACTTCAAAAGAATGAAAATGCGATTGTTGCTTGCTGGGAAATAGCGTTTGCAGATGTCTACGTATCGTAGCAATAGAGTTCAAATGCTACTTAAATCGCGATATCGCATCTCATTTATATGTTTCGTGATAAGATATAATATTCATTGCGAAGTGTCATGTAAACCTCCTTATTCACTTCAAAAGAATGTAAATGCGACGTTTCCATCCTTGGGAATATCGTTTGCAGATGTCTACGTATCGTAGCAAAAGAGTCCTAATGCTTCTTAAAACGAGATGTCGCATTTCATTTCTACGTTTCGTGATAAGATATAATATTCATTGCGAAGTGTCATGTATACCTCGTATTCACTTCAAAAGAATGTAAATGCGACACTTCCTTGCAAGGAAATAGCGTTTGCAGATGCCTACATATCGTAGCAATAGAATTCTAATGCTTCTTAGATCGCGATATCGCATCTCATTTCTATGTTTCGTGATAAGTTATAATATTCATTCCGAAGTGTCATGTATACCTCGAATTCACTTCAAAAGAATGTAAATGCGACACTTCCATGCTAGGAAATAGCGTTTGTAGATATCTCCGCATCGAGGCAATAAGGTTCTAATGCTTGTTAAAACGCGATATCGCATCTCACTTCTGTGTTTCATGATAAGATATAATGTTCATTGCGAAGTGTCATGTATACCTCGTATTCACTTCAAAAGAATGTAAATGCGAATCTTCCTTGCTAGGAAATAGCGTTTGCAGATTTCTACGTATCGTAGCAAAAGAGTCCTAATGCTTCCTAAAACGAGATATCGCATTTCATTTCTATGTTACGTGATAAGATATAATATTCATTGCGAAATGTCAAGTATACCTCGTATTCACTACCAAACGAATGTAAATGCGACACTTCCTTGCTAGGAAATAGCGTATTCAGATGTCTACGTATCGTAGCAATAGAGTTCTAATGCTTCTTGAAACGCGATATCGCATCTCACTTCTATGTTTCATGATAAGATACAATATTCATTGCGAAGTGTCATGCACACCTCGTATTCACTTCAAAAGAATGTATGTGCGACACTTCCATGCTAGGAAATAGCGTTTGCAGATGTCTCCGCATCGAGGCCATAGAGTTCTAATGCTTCTTAAAACGCGATATCGCATCTCTCTTCTATGTTTCATGATAAGGTATAATATTCATTACGAAGTGTCTTGTATACCTCGTATTCACTTCAAAAGAATGTAAATGCGAATCTTCCTTGCTAGGAAGTAGCGTTTGCAGATTTCTACGTATCGTAGCAAAAGAGTCCTAATGCTTCCTAAAACGAGATATCGCATTTCATTTCTACGTTACGTGATAAGATATAATATTCATTGCGAAATGTCAAGTATACCTCGAATACACTTCAAATGATTGTAAATGCGGCACTTCCTTGATGGGAAATAGCGTTTGCTGGTGTCCACGTATCGAAGCAATAGAGTTCTAATGCATCTTAATTCGCGATATCGCATCTCATTTCTATGTTTCATGATAAGATATAATATTCAGGTCGAAGTGTCATGTATTCCTCGTACTCACATCAAAAGAATGTAGATGCGACACTTCCTTGCGAGGAAATAGCGTTTGCAGATGTCTACGTATCGTAGCAATAGGGATCTAATGCTTCTTAAATCACCATATCGCTTCTCATTTCTATGTTTCATAATAATATATAATATTCACTGCGAAGGTTCATGTATACCTCGCATACACTTCAAATGAACGAAAATGCGACACTTCCTTGCTAGGAAATAGCGTTTGCGGATGTCTACGTATCGAAGCAATAGTGATCTAATGCTTCTTAAATCGCGATATCGCATCACATTACATAGTTTCATGATAAGATATAATATTCATTGTGCAGTGTTATGTATATCTCGTCTATACCTCAAATGAATGTGAATGCGACAGTTCCTTGCTAGGAATTAGTGTTTCCAGATATCTAGTATCGAAGCAATAGAGTTCTAAAGCTTCTTAAATCGCAATATCGCTTCTCATTTCTATGTTTCATGATTATATATAATATTCACTGCGAACTGTCTTGTATACCTCGCATACGCTTCAAATGAACGAAAATGCGACACATTCTTGCTAGGAAATAGCGTTTGCAGATGTCTACGTATCGTACCATTAGAATTCTAATGCTTCTCAAAACGCGATATCGATACCCATTACCATGTTTCATTATAATATATAATATTCATTGCGAAGTGTCATGTATACCTCGTATTCCTTTCAAAGGAATGTAAATGCGACACTTCCTTGCTAGGAAGTAGCGTTTGCAGTTGTCTACGTATCGATGCAATACGGATCTAATGCTTCATAAATCGCCATATCGCATCTCATTTCTATGATTCATAATAAGATATAATATTCATTGCGAAGTGTCATGTATACCTCGTATTCCTTTCAAAAGAATTTAAATGCGACACTTCCTTGCTAGGAAATAGCGTTTGCAGATGTCTACGTATCGAAGCTATGGAGTTCTAAAGCTTCATAAATCGCGATATCGCATTTCATTTCTATGCGTCATGATAAGTTATAATATTGATGGCGACGTGTTATGTATACCTCGCATACTCTTCAAATGAATGTAAGTGCGACACTCCCTTGCTTGGAAATGGCGTTTGCAGATGTCGACGTATCGAAGCAATAGTGTTCTAATGCATCTTAAATCCCGATATCGCATCTCATTTCTATGTTTCGTGATAAGATTTAATGTTCATTGCGAAGTGTCATGTATAACTCGTATTCCCTTCAAAAGAGTGTAAATCCGACACTTCCATGCTAGGAAATAGCGTTTGCAGATGTCTACGTATCGAAGCAATAGAGTTCTAATGCTTCATATATCGCGATATCGCATCTCATTTCTATGTTTCATGATAAGATACAATATTCATTGCGAAGTGTTATGTATACCTCGGACACACTTCAGATGAATGTAAATGCGACACTTCCTTGCTAGGAAATAGCGTTTGCAGGTGTCTACGTATCGTAGCAATAGAGTTCTAATGCTAGTTAGAACCCGATATCGCATCTTACTTCTGTGTTTCAAGATAAGATATAATATTCATTGCGAAGTGCCATGTATTCTCGTCTACACTTCAAAAGAATGTAAATGCGACACTTACGTGCTAGCAAATAGCGTTTGCAGATGTCTACGTATCGTAGCAATAGAGTTCTAATGCTTCTTAAAACGCGATATCGCTTCTCACTTCTATGTTTCATGATAAGATGTAATATTCATTGCGAAGTGTCATGTATACCTCGTATTCACTTCAGAAGAATGTAAATGCGACACTTACATGCTAGGAAATAGCGTTTGCAGATGTCTACGTATCGTAGCAATAGCGTTCTAAGGCTACTTAAATCGCGATATCGCATCTCATTTATATGTTTCGTGATAAGATATAATATTCATTGCGAAGTGTCATGTATACCTCGTATTCACTTCAGAAGAATGTAAGCGCGACACTTCCATGCTAGGAAATAGCGTCTGCAGATGTCTCCGCATCGAGGCCATAGAGTTCTAATACTTCTGAAAACGCGATATCGCATCTCTCTTCTATGTTTCATGATAAGGTATAATATTCATTACGAAGTGTCTTGTGTACGTCGTATTCACTTCAAAAGAATGAAAATGCGATTGTTGCTTGCTGGGAAATAGCGTTTGCAGATGTCTACGTATCGTAGCAATAGAGTTCAAATGCTACTTAAATCGCGATATCGCATCTCATTTATATGTTTCGTGATAAGATATAATATTCATTGCGAAGTGTCATGTAAACCTCCTTATTCACTTCAAAAGAATGTAAATGCGACGTTTCCATCCTTGGGAATATCGTTTGCAGATGTCTACGTATCGTAGCAAAAGAGTCCTAATGCTTCTTAAAACGAGATGTCGCATTTCATTTCTACGTTTCGTGATAAGATATAATATTCATTGCGAAGTGTCATGTATACCTCGTATTCACTTCAAAAGAATGTAAATGCGACACTTCCTTGCAAGGAAATAGCGTTTGCAGATGCCTACATATCGTAGCAATAGAATTCTAATGCTTCTTAGATCGCGATATCGCATCTCATTTCTATGTTTCGTGATAAGTTATAATATTCATTCCGAAGTGTCATGTATACCTCGAATTCACTTCAAAAGAATGTAAATGCGACACTTCCATGCTAGGAAATAGCGTTTGTAGATATCTCCGCATCGAGGCAATAAGGTTCTAATGCTTGTTAAAACGCGATATCGCATCTCACTTCTGTGTTTCATGATAAGATATAATGTTCATTGCGAAGTGTCATGTATACCTCGTATTCACTTCAAAAGAATGTAAATGCGAATCTTCCTTGCTAGGAAATAGCGTTTGCAGATTTCTACGTATCGTAGCAAAAGAGTCCTAATGCTTCCTAAAACGAGATATCGCATTTCATTTCTATGTTACGTGATAAGATATAATATTCATTGCGAAATGTCAAGTATACCTCGTATTCACTACCAAGCGAATGTAAATGCGACACTTCCTTGCTAGGAAATAGCGTATTCAGATGTCTACGTATCGTAGCAATAGAGTTCTAATGCTTCTTGAAACGCGATATCGCATCTCACTTCTATGTTTCATGATAAGATACAATATTCATTGCGAAGTGTCATGCACACCTCGTATTCACTTCAAAAGAATGTATGTGCGACACTTCCATGCTAGGAAATAGCGTTTGCAGATGTCTCCGCATCGAGGCCATAGAGTTCTAATGCTTCTTAAAACGCGATATCGCATCTCTCTTCTATGTTTCATGATAAGGTATAATATTCATTACGAAGTGTCTTGTATACCTCGTATTCACTTCAAAAGAATGTAAATGCGAATCTTCCTTGCTAGGAAGTAGCGTTTGCAGATTTCTACGTATCGTAGCAAAAGAGTCCTAATGCTTCCTAAAACGAGATATCGCATTTCATTTCTACGTTACGTGATAAGATATAATATTCATTGCGAAATGTCAAGTATACCTCGAATACACTTCAAATGATTGTAAATGCGGCACTTCCTTGATGGGAAATAGCGTTTGCTGGTGTCCACGTATCGAAGCAATAGAGTTCTAATGCATCTTAATTCGCGATATCGCATCTCATTTCTATGTTTCATGATAAGATATAATATTCAGGTCGAAGTGTCATGTATTCCTCGTACTCACATCAAAAGAATGTAGATGCGACACTTCCTTGCGAGGAAATAGCGTTTGCAGATGGCTACGTATCGTAGCATTAGAGTTCTCATGCTTCTTAAAACGGGATATCGTATCTCATTCCTATGTTTTATGATAAGATATAATATTCATTGCGAAGTATTATGTATACCTCGCATTCGCCTAAAAAGAATGTAAATCCGACACTTCCATGCTAGGAAATAGCGTTTGCAAATGTCTACGTATAGTAGCAATAGAGTTCTAATGCTTGTTAAAACCCGATAATGCATGTCACTTCTGTGTTTCACCATAAGATACAATATTCATTGCGAAGTGTCATGTATTCTCGTCTACAAATCAAAAGAATGTAAATGCAACACTTCCTTGCTAGGAAATAGCGTTTGCAGATGGCTACGTATCGAAGCAATAGATTTCTCATGCTTCTTGAAACGGGATATCGTATCTCATACCTATGGTTCATGATAAGATATAGTATTCATTGCGAAGTGTTATGTATACCTCGCATTCGCTTCAAATGAATGTAAATCCGACACTTCCATGCTAGGAAATAGCGTTTGCAGATGTCTACATATCGAAGCAATAGAGTTATAATGCTTCATATATCTCGATATCGCATCTCATTTCTATGTTTCATGATAAGATATAATATGCATTGTGGAGTGATATGTATCCCTCGAATACACTTCAAATGATTGTAAATGCGGCACTTCCTTTCTAGGAAATAGCGTTTGCAGATGTCTACGTATCGAAGCAATAGAGTTATAATGCTTCATATATCGCGATATCGCATCTCATATCTATGTTTCATGTTGAGATATAATATTCATTGCGAAGTGTTATGTATACCTCGTATTCGCTTCAAAAGAATGTAAATGCGACACTTCCTTGCTAGGAAGTAGCGTTTGCAGATGTCTACGTATCGAAGCTATGGAGTTCTAAAGCTTCATAAATCGCGATATCGCATTTCATTTCTATGCGTCATGATAAGTTATAATATTGATGGCGACGTGTTATGTATACCTCGCATACTCTTCAAATGAATGTAAGTGCGACACTCCCTTGCTTGGAAATGGCGTTTGCAGATGTCGACGTATCGAAGCAATAGTGTTCTAATGCATCTTAAATCCCGATATCGCATCTCATTTCTATGTTTCGTGATAAGATTTAATGTTCATTGCGAAGTGTCATGTATAACTCGTATTCCCTTCAAAAGAGTGTAAATCCGACACTTCCATGCTAGGAAATAGCGTTTGCAGATGTCTACGTATCGAAGCAATAGAGTTCTAATGCTTCATATATCGCGATATCGCATCTCATTTCTATGTTTCATGATAATATATAATATTCACTGCGAAGTGTCGTGTATACCTCGCATACACTTTAAATGAATGTAAATGCGACAGTTCCTTGCTAGGAAGTAGTATTTGCAGATATCTAGTATCGAAGCAATAGAGTTCTAAAGCTTCTTAAGTCGCGATATCGCATTTCATTTCTATGTTTCACGATAAGATATAATATTCATTGTGCAGTGTTATGAATACCTCGTATTCACTTCAAAAGAATGTAAATGCGACACTTCCTTGCTTGGAAATAGCGTTTGCAGATATCTAGTATCGAAGCAATAGAGTTCTAAAGCTTCTTAAATAGCGATATCGCATCTCATTTCTACGTTTTATGATAAGATATAGTATTCATTGCGAAGTGTCATGTACACCTCGTATTCCTTTCAAAAGAATGTAAATGCGACACTTCCATGCTAGGAAGTAGCGTTTGCAGATGTCTACGTATCGTAGCAATAGGGATCTAATGCTTCTTAAATCACCATATCGCTTCTCATTTCTATGTTTCATAATAATATATAATATTCACTGCGAAGGTTCATGTATACCTCGCATACACTTCAAATGAACGAAAATGCGACACATCCTTGCTAGGAAATAGCGTTTGCGGATGTCTACGTATCGAAGCAATAGTGATCTAATGCTTCTTAAATCGCGATATCGCATCACATTACATAGTTTCATGATAAGATATAATATTCATTGTGCAGTGTTATGTATATCTCGTCTATACCTCAAATGAATGTGAATGCGACAGTTCCTTGCTAGGAATTAGTGTTTCCAGATATCTAGTATCGAAGCAATAGAGTTCTAAAGCTTCTTAAATCGCAATATCGCTTCTCATTTCTATGTTTCATGATTATATATAATATTCACTGCGAACTGTCTTGTATACCTCGCATACGCTTCAAATGAACGAAAATGCGACACATTCTTGCTAGGAAATAGCGTTTGCAGATGTCTACGTATCGAAGCAATGGTGTTCTAATGCTTCTTAAATCGTCATACCGCATCTCATTTCTATGTTTCATAATAAGATATAATATTCATTGCGATGTGTCATGTATACCTCGTATTCCTTTCAAAAGAATGTAAATGCGACACTTCCTTGCTAGGAAGTAGCGTTTACAGATGTCTATGTATCGAAGCAATAGACATCTAATGCTTCATAAATCGCCATATCGCATCACATTTCTATGTTTCATGATAAGATATAATATTCATTGTGCAGTGTTATGTATACCTCGTACTCACTTCAAAATAATGTAAACGCTACAATTCGTTGCCAGGAAATAGCGTTTGCAGATGTCTACGTATCGTACCATTAGAATTCTAATGCTTCTCAAAACGCGATATCGATACCCATTACCATGTTTCATTATAATATATAATATTCATTGCGAAGTGTCATGTATACCTCGTATTCCTTTCAAAGGAATGTAAATGCGACACTTCCTTGCTAGGAAGTAGCGTTTGCAGTTGTCTACGTATCGATGCAATACGGATCTAATGCTTCATAAATCGCCATATCGCATCTCATTTCTATGATTCATAATAAGATATAATATTCATTGCGAAGTGTCATGTATATCTCGTATTCCTTTCAAAAGAATTTAAATGCGACACTTCCTTGCTAGGAAATAGCGTTTGCAGATGTCTACGTATCGAAGCTATGGAGTTCTAAAGCTTCATAAATCGCGATATCGCATTTCATTTCTATGCGTCATGATAAGTTATAATATTGATGGCGACGTGTTATGTATACCTCGGACACACTTCAGATGAATGTAAATGCGACACTTCCTTGCTAGGAAATAGCGTTTGCAGGTGTCTACGTATCGTAGCAATAGAGTTCTAATGCTAGTTAGAACCCGATATCGCATCTTACTTCTGTGTTTCAAGATAAGATATAATATTCATTGCGAAGTGCCATGTATTCTCGTCTACACTTCAAAAGAATGTAAATGCGACACTTACATGCTAGCAAATAGCGTTTGCAGATGTCTACGTATCGTAGCAATAGAGTTCTAATGCTTCTTAAAACGCGATATCGCTTCTCACTTCTATGTTTCATGATAAGATGTAATATTCATTGCGAAGTGTCATGTATACCTCGTATTCACTTCAGAAGAATGTAAATGCGACACTTACATGCTAGGAAATAGCGTTTGCAGATGTCTACGTATCGTAGCAATAGCGTTCTAAGGCTACTTAAATCGCGATATCGCATCTCATTTATATGTTTCGTGATAAGATATAATATTCATTGCGAAGTGTCATGTATACCTCGTATTCACTTCAGAAGAATGTAAGCGCGACACTTCCATGCTAGGAAATAGCGTCTGCAGATGTCTCCGCATCGAGGCCATAGAGTTCTAATACTTCTGAAAACGCGATATCGCATCTCTCTTCTATGTTTCATGATAAGGTATAATATTCATTACGAAGTGTCTTTTGTACGTCGTATTCACTTCAAAAGAATGAAAATGCGATTGTTGCTTGCTGGGAAATAGCGTTTGCAGATGTCTACGTATCGTAGCAATAGAGTTCAAATGCTACTTAAATCGCGATATCGCATCTCATTTATATGTTTCGTGATAAGATATAATATTCATTGCGAAGTGTCATGTAAACCTCCTTATTCACTTCAAAAGAATGTAAATGCGACGTTTCCATCCTTGGGAATATCGTTTGCAGATGTCTACGTATCGTAGCAAAAGAGTCCTAATGCTTCTTAAAACGAGATGTCGCATTTCATTTCTACGTTTCGTGATAAGATATAATATTCATTGCGAAGTGTCATGTATACCTCGTATTCACTTCAAAAGAATGTAAATGCGACACTTCCTTGCAAGGAAATAGCGTTTGCAGATGCCTACATATCGTAGCAATAGAATTCTAATGCTTCTTAGATCGCGATATCGCATCTCATTTCTATGTTTCGTGATAAGTTATAATATTCATTCCGAAGTGTCATGTATACCTCGAATTCACTTCAAAAGAATGTAAATGCGACACTTCCATGCTAGGAAATAGCGTTTGTAGATATCTCCGCATCGAGGCAATAAGGTTCTAATGCTTGTTAAAACGCGATATCGCATCTCACTTCTGTGTTTCATGATAAGATATAATGTTCATTGCGAAGTGTCATGTATACCTCGTATTCACTTCAAAAGAATGTAAATGCGAATCTTCCTTGCTAGGAAATAGCGTTTGCAGATTTCTACGTATCGTAGCAAAAGAGTCCTAATGCTTCCTAAAACGAGATATCGCATTTCATTTCTATGTTACGTGATAAGATATAATATTCATTGCGAAATGTCAAGTATACCTCGTATTCACTACCAAACGAATGTAAATGCGACACTTCCTTGCTAGGAAATAGCGTATTCAGATGTCTACGTATCGTAGCAATAGAGTTCTAATGCTTCTTGAAACGCGATATCGCATCTCACTTCTATGTTTCATGATAAGATACAATATTCATTGCGAAGTGTCATGCACACCTCGTATTCACTTCAAAAGAATGTATGTGCGACACTTCCATGCTAGGAAATAGCGTTTGCAGATGTCTCCGCATCGAGGCCATAGAGTTCTAATGCTTCTTAAAACGCGATATCGCATCTCTCTTCTATGTTTCATGATAAGGTATAATATTCATTACGAAGTGTCTTGTATACCTCGTATTCACTTCAAAAGAATGTAAATGCGAATCTTCCTTGCTAGGAAGTAGCGTTTGCAGATTTCTACGTATCGTAGCAAAAGAGTCCTAATGCTTCCTAAAACGAGATATCGCATTTCATTTCTACGTTACGTGATAAGATATAATATTCATTGCGAAATGTCAAGTATACCTCGAATACACTTCAAATGATTGTAAATGCGGCACTTCCTTGATGGGAAATAGCGTTTGCTGGTGTCCACGTATCGAAGCAATAGAGTTCTAATGCATCTTAATTCGCGATATCGCATCTCATTTCTATGTTTCATGATAAGATATAATATTCAGGTCGAAGTGTCATGTATTCCTCGTACTCACATCAAAAGAATGTAGATGCGACACTTCCTTGCGAGGAAATAGCGTTTGCAGATGTCTACGTATCGTAGCAATAGGGATCTAATGCTTCTTAAATCACCATATCGCTTCTCATTTCTATGTTTCATAATAATATATAATATTCACTGCGAAGGTTCATGTATACCTCGCATACACTTCAAATGAACGAAAATGCGACACTTCCTTGCTAGGAAATAGCGTTTGCGGATGTCTACGTATCGAAGCAATAGTGATCTAATGCTTCTTAAATCGCGATATCGCATCACATTACATAGTTTCATGATAAGATATAATATTCATTGTGCAGTGTTATGTATATCTCGTCTATACCTCAAATGAATGTGAATGCGACAGTTCCTTGCTAGGAATTAGTGTTTCCAGATATCTAGTATCGAAGCAATAGAGTTCTAAAGCTTCTTAAATCGCAATATCGCTTCTCATTTCTATGTTTCATGATTATATATAATATTCACTGCGAACTGTCTTGTATACCTCGCATACGCTTCAAATGAACGAAAATGCGACACATTCTTGCTAGGAAATAGCGTTTGCAGATGTCTACGTATCGTACCATTAGAATTCTAATGCTTCTCAAAACGCGATATCGATACCCATTACCATGTTTCATTATAATATATAATATTCATTGCGAAGTGTCATGTATACCTCGTATTCCTTTCAAAGGAATGTAAATGCGACACTTCCTTGCTAGGAAGTAGCGTTTGCAGTTGTCTACGTATCGATGCAATACGGATCTAATGCTTCATAAATCGCCATATCGCATCTCATTTCTATGATTCATAATAAGATATAATATTCATTGCGAAGTGTCATGTATACCTCGTATTCCTTTCAAAAGAATTTAAATGCGACACTTCCTTGCTAGGAAATAGCGTTTGCAGATGTCTACGTATCGAAGCTATGGAGTTCTAAAGCTTCATAAATCGCGATATCGCATTTCATTTCTATGCGTCATGATAAGTTATAATATTGATGGCGACGTGTTATGTATACCTCGCATACTCTTCAAATGAATGTAAGTGCGACACTCCCTTGCTTGGAAATGGCGTTTGCAGATGTCGACGTATCGAAGCAATAGTGTTCTAATGCATCTTAAATCCCGATATCGCATCTCATTTCTATGTTTCGTGATAAGATTTAATGTTCATTGCGAAGTGTCATGTATAACTCGTATTCCCTTCAAAAGAGTGTAAATCCGACACTTCCATGCTAGGAAATAGCGTTTGCAGATGTCTACGTATCGAAGCAATAGAGTTCTAATGCTTCATATATCGCGATATCGCATCTCATTTCTATGTTTCATGATAAGATACAATATTCATTGCGAAGTGTTATGTATACCTCGGACACACTTCAGATGAATGTAAATGCGACACTTCCTTGCTAGGAAATAGCGTTTGCAGGTGTCTACGTATCGTAGCAATAGAGTTCTAATGCTAGTTAGAACCCGATATCGCATCTTACTTCTGTGTTTCAAGATAAGATATAATATTCATTGCGAAGTGCCATGTATTCTCGTCTACACTTCAAAAGAATGTAAATGCGACACTTACGTGCTAGCAAATAGCGTTTGCAGATGTCTACGTATCGTAGCAATAGAGTTCTAATGCTTCTTAAAACGCGATATCGCTTCTCACTTCTATGTTTCATGATAAGATGTAATATTCATTGCGAAGTGTCATGTATACCTCGTATTCACTTCAGAAGAATGTAAATGCGACACTTACATGCTAGGAAATAGCGTTTGCAGATGTCTACGTATCGTAGCAATAGCGTTCTAAGGCTACTTAAATCGCGATATCGCATCTCATTTATATGTTTCGTGATAAGATATAATATTCATTGCGAAGTGTCATGTATACCTCGTATTCACTTCAGAAGAATGTAAGCGCGACACTTCCATGCTAGGAAATAGCGTCTGCAGATGTCTCCGCATCGAGGCCATAGAGTTCTAATACTTCTGAAAACGCGATATCGCATCTCTCTTCTATGTTTCATGATAAGGTATAATATTCATTACGAAGTGTCTTGTGTACGTCGTATTCACTTCAAAAGAATGAAAATGCGATTGTTGCTTGCTGGGAAATAGCGTTTGCAGATGTCTACGTATCGTAGCAATAGAGTTCAAATGCTACTTAAATCGCGATATCGCATCTCATTTATATGTTTCGTGATAAGATATAATATTCATTGCGAAGTGTCATGTAAACCTCCTTATTCACTTCAAAAGAATGTAAATGCGACGTTTCCATCCTTGGGAATATCGTTTGCAGATGTCTACGTATCGTAGCAAAAGAGTCCTAATGCTTCTTAAAACGAGATGTCGCATTTCATTTCTACGTTTCGTGATAAGATATAATATTCATTGCGAAGTGTCATGTATACCTCGTATTCACTTCAAAAGAATGTAAATGCGACACTTCCTTGCAAGGAAATAGCGTTTGCAGATGCCTACATATCGTAGCAATAGAATTCTAATGCTTCTTAGATCGCGATATCGCATCTCATTTCTATGTTTCGTGATAAGTTATAATATTCATTCCGAAGTGTCATGTATACCTCGAATTCACTTCAAAAGAATGTAAATGCGACACTTCCATGCTAGGAAATAGCGTTTGTAGATATCTCCGCATCGAGGCAATAAGGTTCTAATGCTTGTTAAAACGCGATATCGCATCTCACTTCTGTGTTTCATGATAAGATATAATGTTCATTGCGAAGTGTCATGTATACCTCGTATTCACTTCAAAAGAATGTAAATGCGAATCTTCCTTGCTAGGAAATAGCGTTTGCAGATTTCTACGTATCGTAGCAAAAGAGTCCTAATGCTTCCTAAAACGAGATATCGCATTTCATTTCTATGTTACGTGATAAGATATAATATTCATTGCGAAATGTCAAGTATACCTCGTATTCACTACCAAGCGAATGTAAATGCGACACTTCCTTGCTAGGAAATAGCGTATTCAGATGTCTACGTATCGTAGCAATAGAGTTCTAATGCTTCTTGAAACGCGATATCGCATCTCACTTCTATGTTTCATGATAAGATACAATATTCATTGCGAAGTGTCATGCACACCTCGTATTCACTTCAAAAGAATGTATGTGCGACACTTCCATGCTAGGAAATAGCGTTTGCAGATGTCTCCGCATCGAGGCCATAGAGTTCTAATGCTTCTTAAAACGCGATATCGCATCTCTCTTCTATGTTTCATGATAAGGTATAATATTCATTACGAAGTGTCTTGTATACCTCGTATTCACTTCAAAAGAATGTAAATGCGAATCTTCCTTGCTAGGAAGTAGCGTTTGCAGATTTCTACGTATCGTAGCAAAAGAGTCCTAATGCTTCCTAAAACGAGATATCGCATTTCATTTCTACGTTACGTGATAAGATATAATATTCATTGCGAAATGTCAAGTATACCTCGAATACACTTCAAATGATTGTAAATGCGGCACTTCCTTGATGGGAAATAGCGTTTGCTGGTGTCCACGTATCGAAGCAATAGAGTTCTAATGCATCTTAATTCGCGATATCGCATCTCATTTCTATGTTTCATGATAAGATATAATATTCAGGTCGAAGTGTCATGTATTCCTCGTACTCACATCAAAAGAATGTTGATGCGACACTTCCTTGCGAGGAAATAGCGTTTGCAGATGGCTACGTATCGTAGCATTAGAGTTCTCATGCTTCTTAAAACGGGATATCGTATCTCATTCCTATGTTTTATGATAAGATATAATATTCATTGCGAAGTATTATGTATACCTCGCATTCGCCTAAAAAGAATGTAAATCCGACACTTCCATGCTAGGAAATAGCGTTTGCAAATGTCTACGTATAGTAGCAATAGAGTTCTAATGCTTGTTAAAACCCGATATTGCATGTCACTTCTGTGTTTCACCATAAGATACAATATTCATTGCGAAGTGTCATGTATTCTCGTCTACAAATCAAAAGAATGTAAATGCAACACTTCCTTGCTAGGAAATAGCGTTTGCAGATGGCTACGTATCGAAGCAATAGATTTCTCATGCTTCTTGAAACGGGATATCGTATCTCATACCTATGGTTCATGATAAGATATAGTATTCATTGCGAAGTGTTATGTATACCTCGCATTCGCTTCAAATGAATGTAAATCCGACACTTCCATGCTAGGAAATAGCGTTTGCAGATGTCTACATATCGAAGCAATAGAGTTATAATGCTTCATATATCTCGATATCGCATCTCATTTCTATGTTTCATGATAAGATATAATATGCATTGTGGAGTGATATGTATCCCTCGAATACACTTCAAATGATTGTAAATGCGGCACTTCCTTTCTAGGAAATAGCGTTTGCAGATGTCTACGTATCGAAGCAATAGAGTTATAATGCTTCATATATCGCGATATCGCATCTCATATCTATGTTTCATGTTGAGATATAATATTCATTGCGAAGTGTTATGTATACCTCGTATTCGCTTCAAAAGAATGTAAATGCGACACTTCCTTGCTAGGAAGTAGCGTTTGCAGATGTCTACGTATCGAAGCTATGGAGTTCTAAAGCTTCATAAATCGCGATATCGCATTTCATTTCTATGCGTCATGATAAGTTATAATATTGATGGCGACGTGTTATGTATACCTCGCATACTCTTCAAATGAATGTAAGTGCGACACTCCCTTGCTTGGAAATGGCGTTTGCAGATGTCGACGTATCGAAGCAATAGTGTTCTAATGCATCTTAAATCCCGATATCGCATCTCATTTCTATGTTTCGTGATAAGATTTAATGTTCATTGCGAAGTGTCATGTATAACTCGTATTCCCTTCAAAAGAGTGTAAATCCGACACTTCCATGCTAGGAAATAGCGTTTGCAGATGTCTACGTATCGAAGCAATAGAGTTCTAATGCTTCATATATCGCGATATCGCATCTCATTTCTATGTTTCATGATAAGATACAATATTCATTGCGAAGTGTTATGTATACCTCGGACACACTTCAGATGAATGTAAATGCGACACTTCCTTGCTAGGAAATAGCGTTTGCAGGTGTCTACGTATCGTAGCAATAGAGTTCTAATGCTAGTTAGAACCCGATATCGCATCTTACTTCTGTGTTTCAAGATAAGATATAATATTCATTGCGAAGTGCCATGTATTCTCGTCTACACTTCAAAAGAATGTAAATGCGACACTTACATGCTAGCAAATAGCGTTTGCAGATGTCTACGTATCGTAGCAATAGAGTTCTAATGCTTCTTAAAACGCGATATCGCTTCTCACTTCTATGTTTCATGATAAGATGTAATATTCATTGCGAAGTGTCATGTATACCTCGTATTCACTTCAGAAGAATGTAAATGCGACACTTACATGCTAGGAAATAGCGTTTGCAGATGTCTACGTATCGTAGCAATAGCGTTCTAAGGCTACTTAAATCGCGATATCGCATCTCATTTATATGTTTCGTGATAAGATATAATATTCATTGCGAAGTGTCATGTATACCTCGTATTCACTTCAGAAGAATGTAAGCGCGACACTTCCATGCTAGGAAATAGCGTCTGCAGATGTCTCCGCATCGAGGCCATAGAGTTCTAATACTTCTGAAAACGCGATATCGCATCTCTCTTATATGTTTCATGATAAGGTATAATATTCATTACGAAGTGTCTTTTGTACGTCGTATTCACTTCAAAAGAATGAAAATGCGATTGTTGCTTGCTGGGAAATAGCGTTTGCAGATGTCTACGTATCGTAGCAATAGAGTTCAAATGCTACTTAAATCGCGATATCGCATCTCATTTATATGTTTCGTGATAAGATATAATATTCATTGCGAAGTGTCATGTAAACCTCCTTATTCACTTCAAAAGAATGTAAATGCGACGTTTCCATCCTTGGGAATATCGTTTGCAGATGTCTACGTATCGTAGCAAAAGAGTCCTAATGCTTCTTAAAACGAGATGTCGCATTTCATTTCTACGTTTCGTGATAAGATATAATATTCATTGCGAAGTGTCATGTATACCTCGTATTCACTTCAAAAGAATGTAAATGCGACACTTCCTTGCAAGGAAATAGCGTTTGCAGATGCCTACATATCGTAGCAATAGAATTCTAATGCTTCTTAGATCGCGATATCGCATCTCATTTCTATGTTTCGTGATAAGTTATAATATTCATTCCGAAGTGTCATGTATACCTCGAATTCACTTCAAAAGAATGTAAATGCGACACTTCCATGCTAGGAAATAGCGTTTGTAGATATCTCCGCATCGAGGCAATAAGGTTCTAATGCTTGTTAAAACGCGATATCGCATCTCACTTCTGTGTTTCATGATAAGATATAATGTTCATTGCGAAGTGTCATGTATACCTCGTATTCACTTCAAAAGAATGTAAATGCGAATCTTCCTTGCTAGGAAATAGCGTTTGCAGATTTCTACGTATCGTAGCAAAAGAGTCCTAATGCTTCCTAAAACGAGATATCGCATTTCATTTCTATGTTACGTGATAAGATATAATATTCATTGCGAAATGTCAAGTATACCTCGTATTCACTACCAAACGAATGTAAATGCGACACTTCCTTGCTAGGAAATAGCGTATTCAGATGTCTACGTATCGTAGCAATAGAGTTCTAATGCTTCTTGAAACGCGATATCGCATCTCACTTCTATGTTTCATGATAAGATACAATATTCATTGCGAAGTGTCATGCACACCTCGTATTCACTTCAAAAGAATGTATGTGCGACACTTCCATGCTAGGAAATAGCGTTTGCAGATGTCTCCGCATCGAGGCCATAGAGTTCTAATGCTTCTTAAAACGCGATATCGCATCTCTCTTCTATGTTTCATGATAAGGTATAATATTCATTACGAAGTGTCTTGTATACCTCGTATTCACTTCAAAAGAATGTAAATGCGAATCTTCCTTGCTAGGAAGTAGCGTTTGCAGATTTCTACGTATCGTAGCAAAAGAGTCCTAATGCTTCCTAAAACGAGATATCGCATTTCATTTCTACGTTACGTGATAAGATATAATATTCATTGCGAAATGTCAAGTATACCTCGAATACACTTCAAATGATTGTAAATGCGGCACTTCCTTGATGGGAAATAGCGTTTGCTGGTGTCCACGTATCGAAGCAATAGAGTTCTAATGCATCTTAATTCGCGATATCGCATCTCATTTCTATGTTTCATGATAAGATATAATATTCAGGTCGAAGTGTCATGTATTCCTCGTACTCACATCAAAAGAATGTAGATGCGACACTTCCTTGCGAGGAAATAGCGTTTGCAGATGTCTACGTATCGTAGCAATAGGGATCTAATGCTTCTTAAATCACCATATCGCTTCTCATTTCTATGTTTCATAATAATATATAATATTCACTGCGAAGGTTCATGTATACCTCGCATACACTTCAAATGAACGAAAATGCGACACTTCCTTGCTAGGAAATAGCGTTTGCGGATGTCTACGTATCGAAGCAATAGTGATCTAATGCTTCTTAAATCGCGATATCGCATCACATTACATAGTTTCATGATAAGATATAATATTCATTGTGCAGTGTTATGTATATCTCGTCTATACCTCAAATGAATGTGAATGCGACAGTTCCTTGCTAGGAATTAGTGTTTCCAGATATCTAGTATCGAAGCAATAGAGTTCTAAAGCTTCTTAAATCGCAATATCGCTTCTCATTTCTATGTTTCATGATTATATATAATATTCACTGCGAACTGTCTTGTATACCTCGCATACGCTTCAAATGAACGAAAATGCGACACATTCTTGCTAGGAAATAGCGTTTGCAGATGTCTACGTATCGTACCATTAGAATTCTAATGCTTCTCAAAACGCGATATCGATACCCATTACCATGTTTCATTATAATATATAATATTCATTGCGAAGTGTCATGTATACCTCGTATTCCTTTCAAAGGAATGTAAATGCGACACTTCCTTGCTAGGAAGTAGCGTTTGCAGTTGTCTACGTATCGATGCAATACGGATCTAATGCTTCATAAATCGCCATATCGCATCTCATTTCTATGATTCATAATAAGATATAATATTCATTGCGAAGTGTCATGTATACCTCGTATTCCTTTCAAAAGAATTTAAATGCGACACTTCCTTGCTAGGAAATAGCGTTTGCAGATGTCTACGTATCGAAGCTATGGAGTTCTAAAGCTTCATAAATCGCGATATCGCATTTCATTTCTATGCGTCATGATAAGTTATAATATTGATGGCGACGTGTTATGTATACCTCGCATACTCTTCAAATGAATGTAAGTGCGACACTCCCTTGCTTGGAAATGGCGTTTGCAGATGTCGACGTATCGAAGCAATAGTGTTCTAATGCATCTTAAATCCCGATATCGCATCTCATTTCTATGTTTCGTGATAAGATTTAATGTTCATTGCGAAGTGTCATGTATAACTCGTATTCCCTTCAAAAGAGTGTAAATCCGACACTTCCATGCTAGGAAATAGCGTTTGCAGATGTCTACGTATCGAAGCAATAGAGTTCTAATGCTTCATATATCGCGATATCGCATCTCATTTCTATGTTTCATGATAAGATACAATATTCATTGCGAAGTGTTATGTATACCTCGGACACACTTCAGATGAATGTAAATGCGACACTTCCTTGCTAGGAAATAGCGTTTGCAGGTGTCTACGTATCGTAGCAATAGAGTTCTAATGCTAGTTAGAACCCGATATCGCATCTTACTTCTGTGTTTCAAGATAAGATATAATATTCATTGCGAAGTGCCATGTATTCTCGTCTACACTTCAAAAGAATGTAAATGCGACACTTACATGCTAGCAAATAGCGTTTGCAGATGTCTACGTATCGTAGCAATAGAGTTCTAATGCTTCTTAAAACGCGATATCGCTTCTCACTTCTATGTTTCATGATAAGATGTAATATTCATTGCGAAGTGTCATGTATACCTCGTATTCACTTCAGAAGAATGTAAATGCGACACTTACATGCTAGGAAATAGCGTTTGCAGATGTCTACGTATCGTAGCAATAGCGTTCTAAGGCTACTTAAATCGCGATATCGCATCTCATTTATATGTTTCGTGATAAGATATAATATTCATTGCGAAGTGTCATGTATACCTCGTATTCACTTCAGAAGAATGTAAGCGCGACACTTCCATGCTAGGAAATAGCGTCTGCAGATGTCTCCGCATCGAGGCCATAGAGTTCTAATACTTCTGAAAACGCGATATCGCATCTCTCTTCTATGTTTCATGATAAGGTATAATATTCATTACGAAGTGTCTTGTGTACGTCGTATTCACTTCAAAAGAATGAAAATGCGATTGTTGCTTGCTGGGAAATAGCGTTTGCAGATGTCTACGTATCGTAGCAATAGAGTTCAAATGCTACTTAAATCGCGATATCGCATCTCATTTATATGTTTCGTGATAAGATATAATATTCATTGCGAAGTGTCATGTAAACCTCCTTATTCACTTCAAAAGAATGTAAATGCGACGTTTCCATCCTTGGGAATATCGTTTGCAGATGTCTACGTATCGTAGCAAAAGAGTCCTAATGCTTCTTAAAACGAGATGTCGCATTTCATTTCTACGTTTCGTGATAAGATATAATATTCATTGCGAAGTGTCATGTATACCTCGTATTCACTTCAAAAGAATGTAAATGCGACACTTCCTTGCAAGGAAATAGCGTTTGCAGATGCCTACATATCGTAGCAATAGAATTCTAATGCTTCTTAGATCGCGATATCGCATCTCATTTCTATGTTTCGTGATAAGTTATAATATTCATTCCGAAGTGTCATGTATACCTCGAATTCACTTCAAAAGAATGTAAATGCGACACTTCCATGCTAGGAAATAGCGTTTGTAGATATCTCCGCATCGAGGCAATAAGGTTCTAATGCTTGTTAAAACGCGATATCGCATCTCACTTCTGTGTTTCATGATAAGATATAATGTTCATTGCGAAGTGTCATGTATACCTCGTATTCACTTCAAAAGAATGTAAATGCGAATCTTCCTTGCTAGGAAATAGCGTTTGCAGATTTCTACGTATCGTAGCAAAAGAGTCCTAATGCTTCCTAAAACGAGATATCGCATTTCATTTCTATGTTACGTGATAAGATATAATATTCATTGCGAAATGTCAAGTATACCTCGTATTCACTACCAAACGAATGTAAATGCGACACTTCCTTGCTAGGAAATAGCGTATTCAGATGTCTACGTATCGTAGCAATAGAGTTCTAATGCTTCTTGAAACGCGATATCGCATCTCACTTCTATGTTTCATGATAAGATACAATATTCATTGCGAAGTGTCATGCACACCTCGTATTCACTTCAAAAGAATGTATGTGCGACACTTCCATGCTAGGAAATAGCGTTTGCAGATGTCTCCGCATCGAGGCCATAGAGTTCTAATGCTTCTTAAAACGCGATATCGCATCTCTCTTCTATGTTTCATGATAAGATATAATATTCATTGCGAAGTATTATGTATACCTCGCATTCGCCTAAAAAGAATGTAAATCCGACACTTCCATGCTAGGAAATAGCGTTTGCAAATGTCTACGTATAGTAGCAATAGAGTTCTAATGCTTGTTAAAACCCGATATTGCATGTCACTTCTGTGTTTCACCATAAGATACAATATTCATTGCGAAGTGTCATGTATTCTCGTCTACAAATCAAAAGAATGTAAATGCAACACTTCCTTGCTAGGAAATAGCGTTTGCAGATGGCTACGTATCGAAGCAATAGATTTCTCATGCTTCTTGAAACGGGATATCGTATCTCATACCTATGGTTCATGATAAGATATAGTATTCATTGCGAAGTGTTATGTATACCTCGCATTCGCTTCAAATGAGTGTAAATCCGACACTTCCATGCTAGGAAATAGCGTTTGCAGATGTCTACATATCGAAGCAATAGAGTTATAATGCTTCATATATCTCGATATCGCATCTCATTTTTATGTTTCATGATAAGATATAATATGCATTGTGGAGTGATATGTATCCCTCGAATACACTTCAAATGATTGTAAATGCGGCACTTCCTTTCTAGGAAATAGCGTTTGCAGATGTCTACGTATCGAAGCAATAGAGTTATAATGCTTCATATATCGCGATATCGCATCTCATATCTATGTTTCATGTTGAGATATAATATTCATTGCGAAGTGTTATGTATACCTCGTATTCGCTTCAAAAGAATGTAAATGCGACACTTCCTTGCTAGGAAGTAGCGTTTGCAGATGTCTACGTATCGAAGCAATAGAGTTCTAAAGCTTCTTAAATCGCGATATTGCATCTCATTTCTATGATTCATGATAAGATATAATATTCATTGTGCAGTGTTGTGTATTCTCGTCTACACTTCAAAAGAAAGTAAATGCGACACTTCCTTGCTTGGAAATAGCGCTTGCAGATGACTACCTATCGTAGCAATAGAGTTCTAGTGCTTCTTAAAACGCGATATCGCACCTCATTTCTATTTTTCATGATAAGATATAATATTCATTGCGAAGTGTCATGTACTCTCGTCTACACGTCAAAAGAATGTAAATGCAACACTTCCTTGCTAGGGAATAGCGTTTCCAGATATCTAGGTATCGAAGCAATAGAGTTCTAATGGGGAGGGGTAGAGGTCCTTCTCAGACCCGAGAACCATCCTGTTTGTCTCCATGGACTATGGCAGCGGTCTTATCGTTGCAGAGCTCTGGATCCTATCCTTCGGGCTTCAGGGTCTCTTCTTGTTCACTTCCCGACTCCTCCACCGTCGAGCCCGTCACGCTACCTCGGCGCACATCCCTTCCGCGAACCTGCGGTCTTATTATCCGCCGAAGAGGCGTCTTATGGGTCGCTTCTTCCATCAGCTCGCCAGTCTAATCCGTAGAACGGAGAGAGTGAAGCGAACGGGGGGGGGTGTGTGTGTGTGTGTGTGTGTGTGGAAGGTTCTACCATCGTGTATTTCACGCTCCTCGCAAATACAGCTGTCGCGATGGTCCGTGTCGCGCTTCTCGCATGGGTGGTGATCTGTGAGCTTGTCTAACCGAAGCAGGGGGGGGGGGGGGTGAGCGAGCCTTGTGACTTCACTACGTCACAGTACATACAAATTTGCGATTAAGTAGCTATGTGTTCAAACTCGATTCCGAATAATGCACTAGGAAGCATCCCAGATAACAAACGGCAAGATGGTAGCGACACCATGCCGGCACTATATTGCCACTTCCGAGGAGTGTCAACTGATTCGTAGTCATCTGTGACCGGATTCGTTGACTAAAATGCCAGAACGTGTTACCAGCACGTTCTAGACAAGCGAATCGCGCAGAACCAGCACCATGGTGACACGCGTATCATCGCTCCATTCATGAATCTCCTCAGCAATGACGCAGGATCACATTTGGCAATGGGGAACCTGTGCTTTCATACAAATTAGAACCGTTAGATGTCAGTAGATGTTCAGCATATGAGTATTGATAGACATTTTGATGGTCGTTTTCCTATATTTATAGTTATTGAGCGAGTCGTATATATTTGTTTCAATCCATCATAGACTAAAAATATTATTTATAAAAAAATATCAATTATAAAATAAAAATTCATGCTGTTGCGTCCCTAACTTCGCCTTGTGTAATTTTTGAAATAACATGCTGTCATCGTATATAATGTAACCCTCAATTGCATGAATTTGTAACAATAAATTGAAGAAAATATATATTAAATAAGTGTATATATTTTTATGGCAATGTAATTATCGACTTTATTGAAAAAATCGCCCTATCGAGCTAGTTTATAGAAAATAATAAAATCGAGTTCTTATATCTTTGTTTTGTGCCGGTGTATCTATATTGGAATCAAAATAAATAAATTGCACAGTATAGTCATTTTTCATATTTGCTTATAATTTTTATGGAAACAGCTTCCCCATTAGTAAATGTCAGCCTACGCCACAGCCACGCGTGTAGCTATGGTGAGCTGATAGTGTCATTGTCACGGCCGTGTAGCCCGTGTGCTATATCTCGGTGCTTTAATAGTGCCGTGATACGAATGCCGCCCCAGTACTAACAGTATGCCATTTCGAAAGCTGAGTAGGAGCACTTTGTTAGCACAGTTCTGTCACGGAATTCGTTCCATCCGTTGTCATTGGCGTGCCAATCGCTGGCTGTTTGGGATATTGTAGTGCATGAGGCAGACTTGTTCCTTATCATCGTCAAGGAGATGGATTTTCACTCCCCCCTTTTTGAATTTTTTAAATTATTGTTTGGAATTTTTGCCGTTTCTGTATCTCTATGACCGCATTGTGGATTCAACTTATGTACGATCTTTTTGGTCTTCATCTTTTGTTACATGTAATATTATATATGTGATGCACGTTTGTAATGTAATGCTCCGATTTGTAAGCCTCAGATACTTTTATTCTTTGGTAAAGCAACTTATTCGATTAATATATATTTATTAGACATAGATATAAACAATTAGAAAAATGTTATTAAAACGCTATTAAATATGTTGTTGCAATTATATATTTAAGGTCTGAAGATGTAGATGCAATTAATGTCCGATATTTTACGTGATCCAATCGACGTATCAAGTGAGGCTATGAAATATAAAAATCTTTTACTATTTTTGGACCCCTTTACATGTTACATGAATGATAAGTTCTGCAAGACAAGAAGCCTAAATTAGTGAGATATCTAGGAACATAAGTAATTTGTAAGTAACACATCTTTTCTCTTTGAAATATTTGCCTTTGCATAGAATAGAACGTATAGATATAATTGCCTGTTTTGTACCCATTTCGGTCCAATTCTATTATAGCCTTTGAGCAGAAGTAATATTGATTATACTTGATTTTTGCAATTGTTCCTTAATTAGCAGATTTTATTAACCTAGAATCATTATTTGACGGATGTATCAATCTACTTTGTAGCTCCATCAGTTTCTTTTTCTGCTCGCTACTTTCCATTTTCAGTTCCGTATACTTATCCTTTATCACCATCATATATGTTGCATAAAATTACAATAACTTTTTGTCCACAAATTTTGCGGATATTGCAATTAAATTTCCTTTGATTAAATAAACGGTAATTAAAAAACAGTGGCACGTACCATTTCTTGGAAACGTTGTATCGTAATTTGCATCTGACTGTTTTGAAAGCCACGCACTTTACTTAACGTTTGCAATGATTCGGTTAGCGAAGTAAAGTAATATTCTACTTTCGAAATTGTTGGCTCTTGTAATTCTAAGGCAAATATATTCATCTGTCGACATCGTGAACATTGTTTTTTGGCAAAATTCCAGAAAAACAAATATACTACAAGTAAAATAATAAACATCATAATATTAAATATAACTCTGTTCATCGTTGCCTTGTTGGACACATCCATAACAATATACAGGGTGGGGCAGTAAT